>NC_053023.1:497417296-497643898 GCF_003073215.2 Triticum urartu | reverse complement strand
AGCACTGCAAAGTCTATCCTTATCAAATATGACATCGTTAACTCCAAGGATATGATTTCCTTTAATAAGCTTGTCAAGGTTTCTCATGCCAACGTGACCTAGTCGTCTATGCCACAACCAACCTTTTGAGGATTTAGCAACAAAACAAGTTTTAGGTTGTGCCTTTTTAGAGAAATCGACAATGTAAAGATCACCTCTACGCATACCCGTAAAGACCATTTTATGATTGTCTCGACGAAATACTTGGCAATCTACCTCAGTAAATAGGACATTCAAACCGAAATCAGCAAGTCTAGATACTGAAAGTAAGTTGTAGCCAAGAGATTCAACGAGCATGACATTTTGAATGGAACTATCATGTGAGATGTCCACCTTACCAAGGCCAACCACTTTACCCTTTGAATTATCACCAAAGGTGACATATTTTCGAGGGTCGTTGTTTTCAGCAAGCTCACGAAACATCTCTTCATCTCCGGTCATATGATCAGTACATCCACTATCAAGAACCCATTCCTTTCCTCCTGATTCATATCCCCGAAGATTTGCCATAAGACCAAAGTGTCTCATTGCATCATCAAGATCGAGGTCACTATCATCATCATCATCATCATCATAATATTCATGTTCATCATGATCTTGTGACTCATCATTTCCTAGAGAGGGTAATTCATTAGATAAATGATCATCAAAGTGGTTACTTTTATGAATTCTTATAGCTTTGAGTATGATATCATTAATGATTCCAACATCTCCTTTAGCATGCTTAAGATTGACAAGTTCAAGAAGACATTTACCAAAACTAGGATCAGTAGAGTTCATCTTACTCAAGGCAATAGATTTATGGAGAATTTCATCCAAAGTTTTCAAGGAATGATTGGGAAATCGTTCCTCAAGAAATTTCCATATAGTATGGGCACAATTTTGAGTAGGCAAACTAGCAATCAAATCTTTGGGCAATCCTCTAATGATGAGCTCAGTAGTTCTAAGATTGCGAATCATGTCAATATCTTCATCTAGGGTAGGATGCAAGGGATCAATATGGGGTGCACAAGGGCTAGCAATATACTTGTTCAAATGATATTGATTGAAGATTACAAGCATCTCATTTTTCCACTCATGAAAATACTTTCCATCAAGAATAGGCACTCTATGTCTAAGACTCCCTAGAGTAGACACATCCATCTTCCTCCAATGGTGATTAAACCAAGGAAATGGAGACCAAAGCTCTAATACCACTTGTAGGATCTAGAAGTAGATGTGTCTAGAGGGGGGGATTAGACACTTAGTGCTAAAGTTGCAATTTTTAAGCTTTTTCGGTTTAAGTGGAGTTTAGGCACAATTTCAACACACACAATACATATCAAGCAAGCATGCAAGGAGTATATGAGCAGCGGAATGTAAAGCATGAAACTTGCAAGAATGTAAAGGGAAGGGTTTGAAGAGATCAAACGCAATTGGAGACACGGATGTTTTTCCCGTGGTTCGGATAGGTGGTGCTATCCTACATCCACGTTGATGGAGACTTCAACCCACGAAGGGTAACGGTTGCGCGAGTCCACACAAGGCTCCACCCTAGGGCAACGGTTGCGCGAGTCCACACAGGGCTCCACCCACGAAGGGTCCACGAAGAAGCAGCCACCCACAAAGGGTCCACGAAGAAGCAACCTTGTCTATCCCACCATGGCCATCGCCCACAAAGGACTTGCCTCACTAGCGGTAGATCTTCACGAAGTAAGCGATCTCCTTGCCCTTACAAACTCCTTGGTTCAACTCCACAATCTTGTCGGAGGCTCCCAAGTGACACCTAGCCAATCTAGGAGACACCACTCTCCAAGAAGTAACAAATGGTGTGTAGGTAATGAACTCCTTGCTCTTGTGCTTCAAATGATAGTCTCCCCAACACTCAACTCTCTCTCATAGGATATGGATTTGGTGGAAAGAGGGTTTTTGTGGAAAGAAACTTGGGAAGGCTAGAGATCAAGATTCATATGGTAGGAATGGAATGTCTTGACCTCAACACATGAGTAGGTGGTTCTCTCTCAGAACATATGAGTTGGAATGGTGTGTGTGTTCTGATAGCTCTCACTTCGAATGAGAAGGAGGTGGAGGGGTATATATAGCCTCCACACAAAATCCAACCGTTACACAGTTTTCCAATCTCGGTGGGACCGAATCAGTAAACTCGGTCGGACCGAAAATGTAAACCTAGTGACCGTTAGTGATTTCGGTGGGACCGACTGGATCAACTCGGTGGGACTGATGTGCTAGGGTTAGGGTAAATCCAAAACTCGGTTTGACCGATTACTCAAACTCGGTGGGACCGATTTGGGTAATAAGTGAAACTGAGATTTGGTCAAGCAAACTCAGTGGGACCGATTGCATATCTCGGTGGGACCGAGAATATTGCAATGGGTAACAGAGAGTTTGCAAGCCCATCTCGGTGAGACCGAGATCCCATCGGTGAGACTGAACTGATTAGGGTTTGACAGTGGCTTATGACAAGTGAAACTCGGTGGCGCCGGATAGGAAGGATCGGTAGGACCGAGTTTGGCTTGGGGTTTAGGTCATATGTGGAAGTGGGAAAGTAGCTGAGGATTTTGGAGCATATCATTAAGCACATGAAGCAAGAGGCTCATTAAGCAACACCTCATCCCTCCTTGATAGTATTGGCTTTTCTTATGGACTCAATGTGATCTTGGATCACTAAAATGTAAAAGTGAAGAGTCTTGAGCTTGAAGCTTTAGCCAATCCCTTGTCCTTAGCATCTTGAAGGAGTTCCCACAACCTTTAGTCCATGCCACTCCATTGTTGAACTTATCTGAAACATGCTAGATAGAAGTGTTAGTCCAACAGGAGATATGTTGTCATCAATTATCAAAACCACCTAGGGAGCACTTGTGATTTCAAGAAGTGGTTTAAATATCATCCTCCCATAGAAGTAAAAGTAGCTGCACCTATTAAAGTTGAAGAAAAGACTGTCACTTATAATGATCCTATTGTTCCTACTTCTTATATTGAGAAACCACCTTTCCCTGTTAGAATAAAGGATCATGCTAAAGCTTCAATTGTTGTTCGTAAAAGCAATATTAGAACTTATACACCTCCTGAGAAAGTTAAAGTAGAACCTAATATTGCTATTGTTAAAGATCTCTTGTCTGATAATATTGATGGGCATGTTATTCAGTTCGAAGGTGAAACTGCTAGAATTGCTAAACCTTGTGATAAAGATAAACATAGACCTGTGGTAGGCGTGTCTGTTATTTCTGTTAAAATAGGAGATCATTGTTATCATGGCTTATGTGATATGGGTGCTAGTGCTAGTGTAATACCTATTGATTTATATGAAGAAATTAAGAACGAAATTGCACCTGTTGAGTTAGAAGATATTGATGTTACTATTAAACTTGCTAATAGAGATACTATTGCACCAATTGGAATTGTTAGAGATGTTGAAGTCTTGTGTGGGAAAACTAAATATCTTGCTAATTTTCTTGTTCTTGGTTCCCCACAAGATAACTTTTGTCCCATTATATTTGGTACACCCTTCTTAAATACTGTCAATGCTACCATAGATTGCAAAAAGAATGTTGTTACTATTGGCTTGGATGATATGGTTCATGAGTTTAATTTCTCTAAATTTAGTAAACAACATCGTGAGGAAGAATTACCTAGTAAGGATGAAATTATTGGTCTTGCTTCTATTGTCGTACCTCCTAGTGGTCCTTTAGAACACTATTTGCTAGACCATGAAAATGATATGTTCATGAATGAAAGAAGGGAAATAGATGAAGTATTCTTTAAACAGGAACCTATTCTACAACATAATTTGCCTGTTGAAATTTTAGGGGATCCTCCTCCACCCAAGGGTGATCCCGTGTTTGAGCTTAAACCTTTGCCTGATAATCTTAAATATGCTTATCTTGATGAAAAGAAGATATATCCTGTTATTATTAGTGCTAACCTTTCAGAGCATGAAGAAGAAAGATTATTGAAAACTCTGAAGAAGCATCGTGCTGCTATTGGATATACTCTTGATGATCTTAAGGGCATTAGTCCCACTCTATGTGAACATAAAATAAATTTGGAAGCAGATGCCAAACCAGTTCGTGATCCTCAACGACGTCTGAATCCTAAAATGAAAGAAGTGGTAAGAAAAGAAATACTAAAGCTTTTGGAGGCAGGTATAATCTATCCCGTTGCTGATAGTGAGTGGGTAAGTCTTGTCCATTGTGTCCCTAAGAAGGGAGGTATTACTGTTGTTCCTAATGATAAAGATGAATTGATTCCACAAAGAATTATCACAGGTTATAGGATGGTAATTGATTTCTGCAAATTAAATAAAGCTACTAAGAAAGATCATTACCCCTTACCTTTTATTGATCAAATGCTAGAAAGATTATGCAAACATACACACTATTGCTTTCTAGATGGTTATTCTGGTTTCTCTCAAATACCTGTGTCGGCTAGAGATCAATCAAAGACTACTTTTACATGCCCTTTTGGTACTTTTTCTTATAGATGTATGCCTTTTGGTTTATGTAATGCACCTGCTACCTTTCAAACATGCATGATGGCTATATTCTCTGACTTTTGTGAAAATATTTGTGAGGTTTTCATGGACGACTTTTCCGTCTATGGTTCCTCTTTTGATGATTTCTTGAGCAATCATGATCGAGTCTTGCAGAGATGTGAAGAAACTAATATTGTCTTGAATTGGGAAAAGTGCCACTTTATGGTTAATGAAGGTATTGTCTTGGGGCACAAGGTTTCTGAAAGAAGTATTGAAGTTGATAAAGCCAAGTTTGATGCTATTGAAAAGATGCCATGTCCCAAGGACATCAAAGGTATAAGAAGTTTCCTTGGTCACGTCGGATTTTACAGGAGGTTCATTAAGGACTTCTCAAAAATTTCTCAGCCTCTGACTAATTTATTGCAAAAAGATATACCATTTGTCTTTGATGATGATTGTGTAGAAGCATTTGAAATACTTAAGAAAGCATTAGTCTCTGCACCTGTTGTTCAGCCACCTGATTGGAACCTACCCTTTGAAATTATGTGTGATGCTAGTGATTATGCTGTAGGTGCTGTTCTAGGGCAAAGAGTTGATAAGAAATTAAATGTTATTCATTATGCTAGTAAGACTCTAGACAATGCTCAAAGAAATTATGCTACTACTGAAAAAGAGCTTTTAGCAGTTGTATTTGCTTGTGATAAGTTCGGATCTTATATTGTTGATTCTAAAGTAACTATTCAAACTGATCATGCTGCTATTAAATATCTTATGGAAAAGAAAGATACTAAACCTAGACTTATTAGATGGGTTCTCTTGCTACAAGAATTTGATTTGCATATCGTTGATAGAAAGGGAGCTGAGAACCCTGTTGCAGACAACTTGTCTAGGTTAGAGAATATTCTTGATGACCCACTACCTATTAATGATAGCTTTCCTGATGAACAATTAAATGTTATAAGTACTTCTCGTAGTACTCCTTGGTATGCTGATTATGCTAATTATATTGTTGCTAAGTTTATACCACCTAGCTTCACATACCAACAAAAGAAAAGGTTCTTCTATGATTTGAGACATTAGTTTTGGGATGACCCACATCTTTATAAAGAAGGAGTAGATGGTGTTATTAGACGTTGTGTACCTGAGCATGAACAGGAACAGATCCTACGCAAGTGCCATTCTGAGTCTTATGGAGGACACCACGCTGGAGATAGAACTGCACATAAGGTATTGCAATCTGGTTTTTATTGGCCTACTCTCTTCAAGGATGCCCGTAAGTTTGTCTTGTCTTGTGATCAATGTCAAAGAATTGGTAACATTAGTAGACGTCAAGAAATGCCTATGAATTATTCACTTGTTATTGAACCGTTTGATGTTTGGGGCTTTGATTATATGGGACCTTTTCCTGCCTCCAATGGATACACACATATTTTAGTTGCCGTTGATTACGTTACTAAGTGGGTAGAAGCTATTCCAACTAGTAGTGCTGATCACAACACTTCTATTAAAATGCTTAAGGAAGTTATTTTCCCGAGGTTTGGAGTCCCTAGATATTTAATGACTGATGGTGGTTCACACTTTATTCATGGTGCTTTCCATAAAATGCTTGCGAAATATGATGTTAATCATAGAATTGCATCTCCTTATCACCCACAGTCTAGTGGTCAAGTAGAGTTGAGCAATAGAAAGCTTAAATTAATTTTGCAAAAGACTGTTAATAGGTCTAGAAAGAATTGGTCTAAGAAACTTGATGATGCATTATGGGCTTATAGAACTGCATACAAAAATCCTATGGGTATGTCTCCGTATAAAATGGTCTATGGAAAAGCCTGTCACTTACCTCTCAAACTAGAACATAAGGCATATTGGGCCATTAAAGAGCTCAACTATGATTTTAAACTTTCCGGTGAGAAGATGTTATTTGATATTAGCTCACTTGATGAATGGAGAACCCAAGCTTATGAAAATGCCAAGTTGTTTAAAGAAAAAGTTAAAAGATGGCATGACAAATGGATACAAAAGCGTGAGTTTAATGTAGGTGATTATGTACTGCTATACAACTCTCGTTTAAGGCTTTTTGCAGGCAAACTTCTCTCTAAATGGGAAGGCCCCTATGTTATCGAAGAGGTCTATCGTTCCGGTGCCATAAAGATCAACAACTTCGAGGGCACAAATCCGAAGGTGGTAAACGGTCAAAGAATTAAACATTATATCTCAGGTAATCCCATAAATGTTGAAACCAATATTATTGAAACCGTAACCCCGGAGGAATACATAAGGGACACTTTCCGGAGCGTTTCAGACTCCGAAAAGGAATAGGTATGTGGTATGGTAAGTAAACCGACTCCAAAACAATTTTTAAGGCAGTATTTCTCCGTTTTGGAATATTTAGAAAAATAGAAAAATAAGTAGCAGTCCGGGAAGGACACGAGGGCCCCACGAGGGTGGTGGGCATGCCCCTACCTCGTGAGCACCTCGTGTGCCTTCCGGACTCCGTTTTCTTGCATGTTACGTATTTTGGTAGGTAAAAATTCATTATATAATCTCCCGGGGGTTTTGACTCCCGTATCACGCAAAAATCTCCTGTCTTTGTTTCGAGCTGTTTTCTGTCAGGGTTTTCCAGGCTAGGCATCATGTCGTCTCCCTCCTCCAACAATGGTGACAACGATGCTTGGCTAATGAAGATAGATCTGAAGAGGGAAGAACCCACGAGGGTCAACAAGGATGAAAGGATCAAGAAGGCCACGGAGGATCAAGCTCCAGCAGCAAAAGACATCCTTCAACTTGATCATAACCTTCTTACCCCAACTGAGATCAAAGATTTCAAGATGATTGAGTTAGCTCGTATATAAAGCAAGTATCTCACACAAGAAAATATTTTGTTGAAGGAGCATATTGTCGCACTCAAGGGCATTATTCGCAAGCTCGAGGACCTCCTACGCTCGATGTGCGATTATCCGTCACCTCCATCTTCTTCACCGACAAAGGAGATATAATCACATGGGTATTGGCACTCCCCTTGGCAACTGCCAAGCTTGGGGGAGGTGCCCCGGTATCGTATCACAATCACAACTCCTATCTTTATCGTTTTCTTTTAGTTTGATCCTATTAGTAGTATCTTGATCTAGTAGAATAAAGTTTATGGCATGATCTAGTTTTGAGTTTTGATTTATGATCTCTCTATGTAATCGAGTCCGCGAGCTATATATAATAAAGATTAGTGTTGAGTCAAGGGCTTGATTATTTTGCCATGATCTTGGGTGAATAAAAGAAAAGAGAAAAATAATAAAAAGAAACAAAGAGTTCATATTGATCCTATTAAGAGTTATGACTTCACATAGAAAGAGTATGGTGATTAAAAGTTGTTGGGAGTTGGCAGACATAGCTTTGGTCATTGTTGCAACTAATAGGAAGTAATAAGGAAAGAGAGGTTTTCACATATAGATATATTATCATTGACATCTTTTATGATTGGGAGCACTCATTAAAATATGACATGCTAAAGAGTTGATGTTGGACAAGGAAGACAACGTAATGAGTTATGTCTTTCTTATATCTGAGATAAAGTATGTTGTCATGGATCCTCTAACTTGTTGAGCTTGCCTTTCCCCCTCATGCTAGCCAAATTCTCAGCACTAAGTAGAAATACTACTTGTGCTTCCAAATACCCTTAAACCAGTTTTGCCATGAGAGTCCACCATATCTACCTATGGATTGAGTAAGATCCTTCAAGTAAGTTTTCATCAGTGCAAAGCAATAAAAATTGCTCTAAATATGTATGATTGATTGGTGTGGGAGAAACAAGCTTTATACGATCTTGTGATGTGGAAGTAATAAAAGCGACAGACTGCATAATAAAGGTTCGTATCAAAAGGGGCAATATAAAGTGACGTTCTTTCGCATTGAGATTTTATGCATCGAACCATAAAAGCGCATGGCAACCTCTGCTTCCCTCTGCGAAGGGCCTATCCTTTATTATTATCTTCTACCTTATGCAAGAGTCATGGTGATCTTCACCTTTTCTTTTTCATTTTATCCTTTGGCAAGCTCAGCATGTTGGAAAGAACATGATATATATATCTAATTGGATGTAGGGGAGCATGAACCATTATTGTTGACATTACCCTTGAGGTAAAAGGTTGTGGGGCAAAACTATAAGCTCCCATCTTTCTCTGTGTCCGATTAAAACTCCGTAAGCACAAGTATTGCGTGAGTGTTAGCAATTATGGAGGACTAAATGATAGTTGAGTATGTGGACTTGCTTTTCAGCTCTGACATAGACTCTTTCCGATGTTCTAATAAATTGCAATTGCTGCAATGACTGAGATTATAATTTGTTGGAGCCCAATAAGGTTTATGATTTATACTTTTGCATTGTGAATAGATCATCACTTGAACATAAGTAATCATATGACAAAATCTATATATGTTGCTGTTATGAGAATAATCATGATGCCTTCATGTCTGTATTTTATTTTTATCGACGCCTCTACCTCTAAACATGAGGACATATTTATTGTTATCGGCTTTTCACTTGAGGACAAGCGAGGTCTAAGCTTGGGGGAGTTGATACGTCCATTTCGCATCATGCTTTTATATCGATATTTATTGCATTATGGACTGTTATTTCACTTTATGTCACAATACTTATGGCTATTCTCTCTTATTTTACAAGGTTTACATAAGGAGGGAGAATGCCGGCAGCTGGAATTCTGGGCTGGAAAAGGAGCAAATATTAGAGACCTATTCTGTGCAACTCCAAAAGTCCTGAAACTCCACGGAACGTCTTAAAATAAATAAATAAAAATCCTCGCTAAAGATGAAGGCCAGGGAGCCCACACCCTGCTCACGAGGGTGGGCCCCCCCCTAGGGCGCGCCCCCTACCTCGTGGGCCCCTGGTGGATCTCCAACGTCCATCTTCTCCTATATGAAGTCTTTCGATGAGAAAAAAATAAGAAGGAACTTTTCGGGACGAGACTCCGCCGCCACGAGGCGGAACCTTGGCGGATCCAATCTAGAGCTCCGGCAGAGCTGTTCTGCCGAGGAAACTTCCCTCCGGGAGGGGGAAATCATCACCATCGTCATCACCAACGCTCCTCTCATCGGGAGAGGGCAATCTCCATCAACATCTTCACGAGCACCATCTCATCTCCAAACCCTAGTTCATCTCTTGTATCCAATTCTTGTCTCAAAGTCTGGGACTGGTGCTAGTAGGTTGCTAGTAGTGTTGATTACTCCTTGTAGTTGGTGCTAGTTGGTTTATTTGGTGGAAGATCATATTTTCAGATCCTATATGCATATTATTACCCCTCTGATTATGAACATGGATATTCTTTGTGAGTAATTACTTTCGTTCCTGAGGACAAGGGAGAAGTCTTGCTATTAGTAGTCATGTGAATTTGGTATTCGTTTGATATTTTGATAAGATGTATGTTGTCTAGCCTCTAGTGGTGTTATGTGAACGTCGATTACATAACACTTCACCATTATTTGGGCCTAGAGGAAGGCATTGGGAAGTAATAAGTAGATGATGGGTTGCTAGAGTGACAGAAGCTTAAACCCTAGTTTATGCGTTGCTTCGTAAGGGGCTGATTTGGATCCATATGTTTCATGCTATGGTTAGGTTTACCTTAATACTTTTGTTGTAGTTGTGGATGCTTGCAATAGAGGTTAATCATAAGTGGGATGCTTGTTCAAGTAAGAACAGCACCCAAGCACCGGTCCACCCACATATCAAATTATCAAAGTATCGAACGCGAATCATATGAACGTGATGAAAACTAGCTTGACGATATTCCCATGTGTCCTCGGGAGCGCTTTTCCTATTATAAGAGTTTGTTCCGTCTTGTCCTTTTCTACAAAAGGATTGGGCCACCTTGCTGCACTTTATTTACTTTTGTTACTTGTTGCTCGTTACAATTTATCCTATCACAAAACTATCTGTTACCACTTATTTCAGTACTTGCAGAGAATACCTTGCTGAAAACCGCTTATCATTTCCTTCTGCTCCTCGTTGGGTTCGACACTCTTACTTATCGAAAGGACTACGATAGATCCCCTATACTTGTGGGTCATCAACGAGAAGAAGAATTCCAAGCACCTAGAGAGAAGATTGATATCCTCACAAAGAAACAAAGTAACAAAGAGACAAACTGACGAAGTGATTAGCAATCTGATTGATTTTTTAGGGTCAGCGATCTCATTGATGAATAAGAGATGAAGCAGCCATGCATGGCGACGCTTCAACTAGCACCAACAACCGACAAGGGAATTGAGCCTAGCTTTGCTTCCTTTCTTAATTATTTTTTCAGCCTAATATTTTTGCTCGGCTATACTAATAATATACCTGCATACCAGATCATGGGCCCCTTAGGCCTGGGCCCTTGCCCATTTCCTCTTTGCCCATACACTAGGGATGGCCATGGGCATCGTCCATGTTGGGGAACATAGTAATTTCAAAAAAAATCCTACGCACACACAAAATCATGGTGATACATAGCAACGAGAGGGGAGAGTGTTGTCCACGTACCCTCGTAGACCGAAAGCGGAAGCGTTAGCACAACGCGGTTGATGTAGTCGTGCGTCTTCACGATCCGACCGATCAAGTACCGAACGCACGGCACCTCCGAGTTCAGCACGAGTTCAGCCTGATGACGTCCCTCGAACTCCGATCCAGCCGAGTGTTGAGGGAGAGTTTTGTCAGCACGACGGCGTGGTGACAATGATGATGTTCTACCGACGCAGGGCTTCGCCTAAGCACCGCTACAGTATTATCGAGGTGCACTATGGTGGAGGGGGGCACCGCACACGGCTAAATGATCAAATCAATTGTTGTGTCTCTGGGGTGCCCCTACCCCGTATATAAAGGACCAAGGGGGGAGGTGTGGCCGACCAGGAGGAGGTGCGCCAGGAGGAGTCCTACTCCCACCGGGAGTAGGACTCCCTCCCTTCCTTGTTGGATTAGGAGAACGGGGAAAGAGGAGGGAGAGAGGAAGGAAAGGGGGGGCGCCGCCCCCCTCTCCTTGTCCTATTCGGACTAGAGGGGGAGGGGCGCGCGGCCCTACCCTAGCCGCCTCTCCTCTTCTCCACTAAGGCCCACTATGGCCCATTAAGCTCCCGAGGGGGGGGTTCCGGTAACCCCTCGGTACTCCGGTAAAATCCCGATTTCACCCGGAACATTTCAGATATCTAAATATAGGCTTCCAATACATCAATCTTCATGTCTCGACCATTTCCAGACTCCTCGTCATGTCCGTGGTCACATCCGGGACTCCGAACAACCTTCGGTACATCAAAACTCATAATATAACCGTCATCGAAACTTTAAGTGTGTGGACCCTATGGATTCGAGAACTATGTAGACATGACCGAGACACGTCTCCGGTCAATAACCAATAGCCGAACCTGGATGCTCATATTGGCTCCCACATATTCTACAAAGATCTTTATCGGTCAGACCGCATAACAACATACGTTGTTCCGTTTGTCATCGGTATGTTACTTGCCCGAGATTCGATCGTCGGTATCTCAATACCTAGTTCAATCTCGTTACTGGCAAGTCTCTTTACTCATTCCGTAATACATCATCCTGCAACTAACTCATTAGTTTCAATGCTTGCAAGGCTTAAGTGATGTGCATTACCGAGTGAGCCCAGGGATACCTCTCCGACAATCGGAGTGACAAATCCTAATCTCGAAATACGCCAACCCAACAAATACCTTCGGAGACACCTGTACAGAACCTTTATAATCACCCAGTTTCGTTGTGACGTTTGGTAGCACACAAAGTGTTCCTACGGTAAACGGGAGTTGCATAATCTCATAGTCATAGGAACATGTATAAGTCATGAAGAAAGCAATAACAACATACTAAACGATCGAGTGCTAAGCTAACGGAATGGGTCAAGTCAATCACATCATTCTCCTAATGATGTGACCCCGTTAATCAAATGACAACTCATGTATATGGCTAGGAAACATAACCATCTTTGATCAACGAGCTAGTCAAGTAGAGGCATACTAGTGACACTCTGTTTGTCTATGTATTCACACAAGTATTATGTTTCCGGTTAATACAATTCTAGCATGAATAATAAACATTTATCATGATATAAGGAAATAAATAATAACTTTATTATTGCCTCTAGGGCATATTTCCTTCAGTCTCCCACTTGCACTAGAGTCAATAATCTAGATTACACAGTAATGATTCTAACACCCATGGAGTCTTGGTGTTGATCGTGTTTTGCTCGTGGAAGAGGCTTAGTCAACGGGTCTGCAACATTCAGATCCGTATGTATCTTGCAAATTTCTATGTCTCCCACCTGGACTAGTTCCCGGATGGAATTGAAGCGAATCTTGATGTGCTTGGTTCTCTTGTAAATCTGGATTCCTTCGCCAAGGCAATTGCTCCAGTATTGTCACAAAAGATTTTCATTGGACCCGATGCACTAGGTATGACACCTAGATCGGATATGAACTCCTTCATCCAGACTCCTTCATTTGCTGCTTCCGAAGCAGCTATGTACACCGCTTCACACGTAGATCCCGCCACGACGCTTTGTTTAGAACTACACCAACTGACAGCTCCACCGTTCAATGTAAACACGTATCCGATTTGCGATTTAGAATCATCCGGATCAGTGTCAAAGCTTGCATCAACGTAACCATTTACAATGAGCTCTTTGTCACCTCTATAAATGAGAAACATATCCTTAGTCCTTTTCAGGTATTTCAGGATGTTCTTGACCGCTGTCCAGTGATCCACTCCTGGATTACTTTGGTACCTCCCTGCTAGGCTTATAGCAAGGCACACATCAGGTCTGGTACACAGCATTGCATACATGATAGAGCCTATGGCTGAAGCATAGGGAACATCTTTCATCTTCTCTCTATCTTCTGCAGTGGTCGGACATTGAGTCTTACTCAACTTCACACCTTGTAACACAGGCAAGAACCCTTTCTTTGCTTGATCCATTTTGAACTTCTTCAAAACTTTGTCAAGGTATGTGCTTTGTGAAAGTCCAATTAAGTGTCTTGATCTATCTCTATAGATCTTGATGCCCAATATATGAGCAGCTTCACCGAGGTCTTTCATTGAAAAACTCTTATTCAAGTATCCCTTTATGCTATCCAGAAATTCTATATCATTTCCAATCAGCAATATGTCATCCACATATAATATCAGAAATGCTACAGAGCTCCCACTCACTTTCTGTAAATACAGGCTTCTCCAAAAGTCTGTACAAAACCAAATGCTTTGATCACACTATCAAAGTGTTTATTCCAACTCCGAGAGGCTTGCACCAGTCCATAAATGGATCGCTGGAGCTTGCACACTTTGTTAGTTCCTTTTGGATCGACAAAACCTTCCGGTTGCATCATATACAACTCTTCTTCCAGAAATCCATTCAGGAATGCAGTTTTTACATCCATTTGCCAAATTTCATAATCATAAAATGCGACAATTGCTAACATGATTCGGACAGACTTAAGCATCGCTACGGGTGAGAAGGTCTCATCGTAGTCAATCCCTTGAACTTGTCGAAAACCTTTCGCAACAAGTCGAGCTTTATAGACAGTAATATTACCGTCAGCGTCAGTCTTCTTTTTGAAGATCCATTTATTCTCAATGGCTTGCCGATCATCGAGCAAGTCAACCAAAGTCCACACTTTGTTCTCATACATGGATCCCATCTCAGATTTCATGGCCTCAAGCCATTTTTCGGAATCTGGGCTCACCATCGCTTCTTCATAGTTCGTAGGTTCATCATGGTCTAGTAACATAACCTCCAGAACAGGATTTCTGTACCACTCTGGTGCGGATCTTACTCTGGTTGACCTACGAGGTTTAGTAACAACTTGATATGAAGTTCCATGATCATCATCATTAACTTCCTCACTAATTGGTATAGACGTCACAGGAACCGGTTTCTGTGATGAACTACTTTCCAATAAGGGAGCAGGTATGGTTACCTCACCAAGTTCTACTTTCCTCCCACTCAATTCTTTCGAGAGAAACTCCTTCTCAAGAAAGGATCCATTCTTAGCAACGAATGTCTTGCCATCGGATCTGTGATAGAATGTGTACCCAACAGTCTCCTTTGGGTATCCTATGAAGACACATTTCTCCGATTTGGGTTCGAGCTTATCAATTTGAAACTTTTTCACATAAGCATCGCAGCCCCAAACTTTAAGAAATGACAACTTTGGTTTCTTGCCAAACCACAGTTCATAAGGCGTCGTCTCAACGGATTTTGATGGTGCCCTATTTAACGTGAATGCGGCCGTCTCTAAAGCATAACCCCAAAATGATAGCGGTAAATCAGTAAGAGACATCATAGATCGCACCATATCTAGTAAAGTACTATTACGACGTTCGGACACACCATTACGCTGTGCTGTTCCGGGTGGCGTGAGTTGCGAAACTATTCTCCTCCACAATCATATCGTAGAGACTTTATTTTCTTGTTACGATGATTTTCAACTTCACTCTGAAATTCTTTGAACTTTTCAAATGTTTCAGACTTATGTTTTATTAAGTAGATATACCCATATCTGCTTAAATCATCTGTGAAGGTGAGAAAATAATGATATCCGCAACGAGCCTCGATATTCATTGATCCACATACATCAGTATGTATGATCTCCAATAAATCAGTTGCTCGCTCCATAGTTCTGGAGAACGGCGTTTTAGTCATCTTGCCCATAAGGCACGGTTCGCAAGTACCAAGTGATTCATAATCAAGTGGTTCCAAAAGTCCATCAGTATGGAGTTTCTTCATGCGCTTTATACCGATATGACCTAAACGGCAGTGCCACAAATAAGTTGCACTATCATTATCAACTCTGCATCTTTTGGCTTCAACATTATGAATATGTGTATCACTACTATCGAGATTCATAAAAAATAGACCACTCTTCAAGGGTGCATGACCATAAAAGATATTACTCATATAAATAGAACAACCATTATTCTCTTATTTAAATGAATAACCGTCTTGCATCAAACAAGATCCAGATATAATGTTCATGCTCAACGCTCGCACCAAATAACAATTATTTAGGTCTAATACTAATTCCGAAGGTAGATGTAGAGGTAGCGTGCCGACGGCGATCACATCGACTTTGGAACCGTTTCCCACGCGCATGGTCACCTCGTCCTTGGCCAGTGTTCGCTTAATCCGTAGTCCCTGTTTCGAGTTGCAAATATAAGCAACAGAACCAGTATCAAATACCCAGGTGCTACTACGAGATCTGGTAAGGTACACATCAATAACATGTATATCACATATACCTTTGTTCACCTTGCCATCCTTCTTATCCGCCAAATACTTGGGGCAGTTCCGCTTCCAGTGACCAGTCTGCTTGCAGTAGAAGCACTCAGTCTCAGGTTTAGGTCCAGACTTGGGTTTCTTCTCTTGAGCAACAACTTGTTTGCTGTTCTTCTTGAAGTTCCCCTTCTTCTTCCCTTTGCCCTTTTTCTTGAAACTGGTGGTCTTATTGACCATCAACACTTGATGCTCCTTCTTGATTTCTACCTCCGCAGCCTTTAGCATCGCAAAGAGCTCGGGAATCGTCTTATCCATCCCTTGCATGTTATAGTTCATCACGAAACTTTTGTAGCTTGGTGGCAGTGATTGAAGAATTCTGTCAATGACGCTATCATCCGGAAGATTAACTCCCAGTTGAATCAAGTGATTGCAGTACCTAGACATCTTGAGTATATGCTCACTGACAGAACTATTCTCCTCCATATTGCAGCTGTAGAACTTATTGGAGACTTCATATCTCTCAATCCAGGCATTCTTTTGAAATATTAACTTCAACTCCTGGAACATCTCATATGCTCCATGACGTTCAAAACGTAAGTCCCGGTTCTAAGCCACAAAGCATGGCACACTAAACTATCAAGTAGTCATCAACACGTGACTGCTAGGCATTCACAATGTCTGCAGTTGCTGGCGTAGGTGGTACACCTAGCGGTGCTTCCAGGACATAACTCTTCTGTGCAGCAATGAGGATAATCCTCAAGTTACGGACCCAGTCCGTGTAATTGCTACCATCATCTTTCAACTTTGCTTTCTCAAGGAACGCATTAAAATTCAACGGAACAACAACACGGGCCATCTATCTACAATCAACATAGACAAGCAAGATACTATCAGGTACTAAGTTCATGATAAATTTAAGTTCAATTAATCATATTACTTAAGAACTCCCACTTAGATAGACATCCCTCTAATCCTCTAAGTGATCACGTGATCCAAATCAACTAAATCATAACTGATCATCACGTGAAATGGAGTAGCTTTCAATGGTGAACATCACTTATGTTGATCATATCTTCTATATGATTCATGCTCGACCTTTCGGTCTCAGTGTTCCGAGGCCATATCTGCATATACTAGGCTCGTCAAGTTTAACTTGAGTATTCTGCGTGTGCAAAACTGGCTTGCACCCATTGTAGATGGACGTAGAGCTTATCACACCCGATCATCACGTGGTGTCTGGGTACGACGAACTTTGGCAACGGTGCATACTCAGCGAGAACACTTCTATCTTAAAATTTAGTGAGAGATCATCTTATAATGCTACCGTCAATCAAAGCAAGATAAGATGCATAAAAGATAAATATCACATGCAATCAATATAAGTGATATGATATGGCCATCATCATCTTGTGCTTGTGATCTCCATCTCCGAAGCACCGTTATGATCACCATCGTCACCGGCGCGACACCTTGATCTCCATCGTATCATCATTGTCGTCTCGCCAATCTTGTGCTTCCATGACTATCGCTACCGCTTAGTGATAAAGTAAAGCATTACAGGGCGATTGCATTGCATACAATAAAGCGACAACCATATGGCTCCTGCCAGTTGCCGATAACTCGGTTACAAAACATGATCATCTCATACAATAAAATTTAGCATCATGCTTTGACCATATCACATCACAACATGCCTTGCAAAAACAAGTTAGACGTCCTCTACTTTGTTGTTGCAAGTTTTACATGGCTGCTATGGGTTGAGCAAGAACCATTCTTACCTACGTATCAAAACCACAACGATAGTTTGTCAAGTTGGTGCTGTTTTAACCTTCGCAAGGACCGGGCGTAGCCGCACTCGGTTCAACTAAATTTGGAGAAACTGACACCCGCCAGCCACCTGTGTGCAAAGCACGTCGGTAGAACCAGTCTCGCGTAAGCGTACGGGTAATGTCGGCCCGGGCCGCTTCATCCAACAATACTGCCGAACCAAAGTATGGCATGCTAGTAAGCAGTATGGCTTATATCGCCCACAACTCACTTGTGTTCTACTCGTGCGTATGACATCTACGCATAAAACCAGGCTCAAATGCCACTGTTGGCGAACGTAGTAATTTCAAAAAAATTCCTACGCACATGCAAAATCATGGTGATGCATAGCAACGAGAGGGAAGATTGTTGTCCATGTACCCTCGTAGACCGAAAGCGGAAGTGTTAGCACAACGCGGTTGATGTAGTCGTACGTCTTCACGATCCGATCGATCAAGTACCGAAGCATGGCACCTCCGAGTTCAGCACACGTTCAGCCCGATGACATCCCTCAAACTCCGATCCAGCCGAGTGTTGAGGGAGAGTTTCGTCAACACGACGGCGTGGTGACAATGATGATGTTCTACCGATGCAGGGCTTCGCCTAAGCACCGCTACAGTATTATCGAGGTGGACTATGGTGGAGGGAGGCACCGCCCACGGTTAAAAGATCAAATCAATTGTTGTGTCCCTGGGGTGCCCCCTGCTCCCGTATATAAAGGAGCAAGAGGGGAGGTGCGGCCGGCCAGAAGGAGGCGCGCCAGGAGGAGTCCTACTCCCACCGGGAGTAGGACTCCCTCACTTCCTTGTTCGATTAGGAGAAGGGGAAAGAGGAGGGAGAGAGGAAGGAAAGGGGGGCGCCCCCCCTCTCCTTGTCCTATTCGGACTAGAGGGGGAGGGGCGCGCGGCCCTGCCCTAGTCACCTCTCCTCTTCTCCACTAAGGCCCACTATGGCCCATTAAGCTCCCGGGGGGGTTCCGGTAACCCCTCGGTACTCCGGTAAAATCCCGATTTCACCCGGAACATTTCCGATATCCAAATACAGGCTTCCAATATATCAATCTTCATGTCTCGACCATTTCGAGACTCCTCGTCATGTCCGTGATCACATCCGGGACTCTGAACAACCTTCGGTACATCAAAACTCATAAACTCATAATATAACAGTCATCGAAACTTTAAGCGTGCGGACCCTATGGGTTCGAGAACTATGTAGACATGACCGAGACACGTCTCCGGTCAATAACCAATAGCGGAACCTGGATGCTCATATTGGCTCCCACATATTCTACAAAGATCTTTATCGGTCAGACCGCATAACAACATACTTTGTTCCCTTTGTCATCGGTATGTTACTTGCCCGAGATTCGATCGTCGGTATCTCAATACCTAGTTCAATCTCATTGCCGGCAAGTCTCTTCACTCGTTCCGTAATACATCATCCTGCAACTAACTCATTAGTTGCAATGCTTGCAAGGCTTAAGTGATGTGCATTACCGAGTGGGTCCAGAGATAGCTCTCCGACAATCGGAGTGACAAATCCTAATCTCGAAATACGCCAACCCAACAAATACCTTCGGAGACACCCGTAGAGCACCTTTATAATCACCCAGTTACGTTGTGACGTTTGGTAGCACACAAAGTGTTCCTCCGGTAAACGGGAGTTGCATAATCTCATAGTCATAGGAACATGTATAAGTCATGAAGAAAGCAATAGCAACATACTAAACGATCGAGTGCTAAGCTAACAGAATGAGTCAAGTCAATCACATCATTCTCCTAATGATGTGATCTCGTTAATCAAATGACAACTCATGTCTATGGCTAGGAAACATAACCATCTTTGATCAACGAGCTAATCAAGTAGAGGCATACTAGTGACACTCTGTTTGTCTATGTATTCACACAAGTATTATGTTTCCGGTTAATACAATTCTAGCATGAATAATAAACATTTATCATTATATAAGGAAATAAATAATAACTTTATTATTGCCTCTAGGGCATATTTCCTTCAGTCCATCCAACATGTTATCCCTCAAAATTTCATTCATTTTGAACATTTCAAACACGAAATTTAACCGAGTTTGATATTACATACAAAACTGACGATATTCAACTAGTCCAGCATATATTACATATAAACTGGTTCACGGATGGTAACAAATCCTTCAGCAAAACCAATCGTGCACGATGGGCCAAGGATCACACATGCTCTTTTTATTTGCACACGGTTCAGGTTTTATATCGTGTACGATTTATTCATCGCACACAATTCAATGCTATCGCTGCATTAAGGAGGTTAATAAGACAGATCTGCACTAGTGACATGAGATTTTGTGCTAGTCGGAGTTGATTTCATGTTGTCCAGAGAAGTTGTGCGTACTATATTGGTTTGTTCCATTCACTGTCTTTGGATGTAAAACGTTGAAAGTCTGAGAGCAGCTATTTAGCTCCCGAGCTTATCTGCTCCCGCCATGAACAGCAAAATAAGAAAAAAAATGGAAATATAAAAAAAAACTGATTTTTTTGCGTGGAAGATGTATTACTGCGTGAGTTCCGTGCCAATTTTGGCGCGTTTGGGCATCCGAGTAGCCCTCAAGAAAATTGATATGGACCTCGCGCACTGAAACATTTCCCATGCAAAAAAGTTAGATTTTTTATTTTTTTTATTTACTATTCACCAGATGCAAATGAACTCAGGTTAAAAAGTCAATATTAGTGAAAGACCTCATTTCTCCTCTTAATATATACTACTACGATGCAATTTCTCAAGATTATTCTGAGATATAATCACATGTTATAGACATGCTATTTTTTTAGAAAAGGAGGATGCACCTCCAGCCTCTGCATCTGGGTAATGCATGTGGCCATTTTATTTATTATTCACAAGGACCTTACAAAGTAATACAACAGTAAGCACGAAGCCATCATCTAGATGACACCTGTCGCTAGTCCTATCCCCTTAAAGAAGGGGTGCCATGACCTCCGGCTTGATCACATTTCAGAAGCTCTGGAAGAACTTAACTGGAAGGCCATCCGGGCCAGGAGCCGAGGTTGGGTTCATGCCCTTGATGGCAGCCCAAACCTCGTCCTTAGAGAAGGGGCCGTAAGAGCCGCGTTCTCAGGCGCAGAG
Source organism: Triticum urartu (assembly GCF_003073215.2). Taxonomy (NCBI): domain Eukaryota; kingdom Viridiplantae; phylum Streptophyta; class Magnoliopsida; order Poales; family Poaceae; genus Triticum; species Triticum urartu. The sequence continues at coordinate 497,623,174 of NC_053023.1, read as the reverse complement.
ACAAGTTGGCGACCAGACCAACAGCCAGGAGCTAGGGATAAGCCGCTCCGAGGAGCGGCTGTGAACATGGACCTATAGAAGCCGCCGACGTGGAACCTAATGTCCCGCGGGGATTGCAGGAGGGTCGTGCCATCCCAAAGAAGGGGGGTGGTGTTGCGCCTGCGATGGCCATTCGCGATGGCTTGGAAGTAAGCCGTATTCGCGTCGCCCTTCAGGACCCATTTCTGAGCCCCATGCAACTGCCAGTAGGCCTCTTCATCAGTGTAAATGATAGAGAGCTGATCCTCCAAGTCATAGCGGGAGAGCCACTCCTCGGGGGAGAGGCCGGTAGCGTCGGTACGAAGATCCAAGGCTTGGATCGCAGACAGAAGAGCCTTCTTACGCTCGCGGAGGTCACGCCCGAGGTTGGCGCCCCACCCTTTCATGAACTGTCGGCCACGCTTGGCGCAGATGTGCGAAGAGTCGACAGCGGAGGGAGGGCGAGCAGGAGACAGCGAGAGAGCCCGAGTCTCCAACCACCGGGCGCCGACCGCGTCGATGAAGCCAGCTTGGGACAGCCAAAATGTCTCAAACCGGAAATGAGGGGGAACCGGGGGGCGTTCATCAGCCGAAGAGAGAAGGAGGGGGACGTGGTCAGAGCCAATCCGGGTGATGGCCTGGAGGGAGGCGAGGGAGCAGCGGAGGTCCCATTCCGGGGAAACTAGGACCCGATCCAGAATGGACTGGGTCGGGGCAGCCTGACGGTTTGTCCAGGTGAACCTAGCACCAACCCGGTCGATCTCATGGAGCCCAAGATCAGCAATGCAGTCGTTGAACACTTGCATAAGGCCAAAGTTGACGTTGGCATTGCTCTTGTCCTCCGCAAACCTAAGGATATTAAATTCACCCCCTACAACAACAAGCAGCGATGCCGCTGACACCTTCTGGTGAAGCTCCTCGAGGAAGGATGCAGATCGACTGTGGTCGGCAGGGCCATAGAAAATAATGACCTCCCACTTGAAATTTAGGGAGCGTTCAAAAATCTCCATGCTAACAAAGAACTGACCCCGGTCCATACTACCCACCTCGAATGTGGTATCCTTCACACCTAACAGGATGCCGCCGGAATGGCCCGCGGTCCCACTAGAAGGGAGCCAATGCCAGGCGAAAAGGTGGGAGCTCAGGCGGTCAAGCTCTGGGAGGGAGAAATCCGTGCGCATGGTCTCCTGGATGGCCACAATGTCAATGTGCTCGTCACGAATGTACTCGATGAGTTGGCGGCGACGGCCATCGTGACCGAAACCGCGGATGTTCCAGAAGAGGGCACGCATCACACAGCCATTGAGGGGCTGCTTGACCCCAGGACACAAGATGCGCTTTGGGCGCGGAGAGCAGCCGTCCGAGAACGGGTACGACCCCGAAGCTCGGCAGCGGACAGGGGAGGATTCCACCAATCCTACGAGGAGGGGGCGGCCATGTTTCCACCGACTCGGACGACGAGTCGGGGGGCAAGAGTAGGGCTGCTCTAGCCGCAGCCAGCCTACCGTCGAGTATCTCGCGGGCCCTAATGGCCTCGATCTGGGCTAAGGGGGAGCCGACCTCCCCCCTAAAGATGATTGCGGAGTCAGTCGCGATCTTCACAAGGTTTCCAAGCGGAATCGACTCGAGAGCAGAGAAGGAACAAGTAGCTGCCGAGGGAGGGACTGAAGGGGTACCTGGCTCTAGGTTCCGTGCAGCGGCACGGAGCTCTGCCCGCTCGCGGATGGGCAGCACCGGGCAACCCTCCGGGCGTGCCGCGTCCAGCCGAGCACTCCGGCGAGAAGCAGCCGCCGGAGAGGAGGTCGAACGGGCGCGCCGAGAGAAGGCCAGGATGCGTGGAGGCGGAGGTGGGGCAGCCAGGGGGTGGTCACCTGGGACTCCCGGTCCTGGCCAGAGACCGCAGCGGGGAGTATCTGAAGAGCCGGGGTCGGAGTGGAAGAAGGCGATGGCATCGGTGTCGAGGAAGACGGTGGTGGAGCCGAGTTGATGACGAGATCCGTCCGGGCCACAGGCGGGGCCGGGGACGACAGGGGTGTCACGGTCGAAGATGGCGAGGCGGCCGACTGGGCGACGACGGGGGTGGCGCCGGTGGAGGGGTCAGGGGCGGCCACCCCGCCACCATCGAGCGAGGGGGACGGGTCCTGGGACACCGACCCTGTAGGGGGAGGGCCATGTCCAGGACCAGCCCGGCTGGACCGGCGGAGACCGGGGAGCGTGGAGAGGAAGCGGGGCAGACGACCAGGCCCACACTGGAGGCGTCGCTGGCGGCCGGAGACACGGCCACATGATCAAGGGGGGCCTCGAGGGAGGGGGCCGGCGCGGCCTGGCGCCCATGCCCGCCGTCGACCGGAGGCGAAGGCGATCGGGACTGCGACTTGGAGGCCGAGTCATCCGACCCCTCTCCGTCCTCTGACCTGCGGCAGCGGGGGCGGTGTCTACCGTGGTAGTCCCCCCGGCTCCCGGGTTACCGCCAGGGGGCCCATCATCGGTGAAGCGGGGGCGGACAACGTGGTTGGGAGGCTCGGGGGCGATGCGGAGGTTGTAGCCCCGGTCGTTGAAGAAAACGCGGACGGTGACGTGGAGCTTGGAGGAGTTTAGACACTTGACCTTGACCCGGACCTCCTCCTCCTTGCGGAGGGAGAGCTCGTCGACCACCACCACCTTTCCCAGGATCTGGGACATCTGGCGGATGACGAGCTCGGACCGGGTGATGTCGGGGAGGCCACCCATGAGGAGCCATGCGGTGTCCAGAACAGCCACCGAAGGGGCATCGAGGACCGGCTCAGTGATGTCGACGACGAGCTGGTTGAGGACGAGGGTGATCCGGCCACTACGAGTGGCGTAGCCGTAACTGACGGTGTCGGGGAAGATCACGGTGAAGATGTGGCCGGCTGTGGGAGTGACCGCCCAGTCCCGCTGGCGACGGTAGAGGTGGTTGAGCTCAGCCTCAATCATCTCCGGGGATGCCACCCCGTCGACCACCGTAACGATCGCCTGAAGGGAGGTGGTGGGCGGGGGAAGATCCGGGACCTCAAGATGGAAGAACCCAAGCCCCTCAATGCCGTGGCCGTACATCATGAGCTCGGATGTCACAGGGCGGTCCGGGCAGAGGAGAGCAGCACTGGGGGTTGACACAGTTGACTTGCGAATGACCCGGCACCCCGCAATTGAAACACGGGGGGCGAGGGAGGTTGGAGACGGGACCCGGGGCGGCGGAGGTGCCCGGGGCCGAGGACGGAGGGGCGGGCGGGTTGCCACGGCCTTGGCCGCGGCGCTTCTTCTTCTTGGCAGGGCCTTGGCGGCCGCGAGAGGGAGCGCCGCCCGAGGTGGCGGCCGAGGTAGGGGCCGAGGCGTGGGGCGGCACGTATTTCCGGGAAGCCGGCGCGGCTGCCGGGGCTTGGACGCGCGGGGACGGGGGGCGCGCAGCACGAGCTAGGGAAGGGCTGCGGCCTCGACGAGGCGCCGGAGAGGGCAAGCGGCGGCGCGGGCGCCAATCACCCGAGGCGGCAGGACGAGGGGAGCGGGAGCGGCGCCGAGCATCGTGGCGAGGCGGGAAGCGGTGGTCGTCCCGACGGCCCTCGCGGAGCTTGCGCCGGAGCTCCTCCTTGCGGCGGAGGGCGTCGGGGGAGGGGCGATGTGGGTCGCGGCGGTCCTCTGCCCGCCTCTTGGGACGGGACGTCCCGTCCTCCCAGTCACGGGGCATGGCCAAGCGCGGAGGAGGAGGGGGAGACGCGGGGGAAGGGGGGACGGTGGCGGATGCGCTCGGGGGAGGCGCGAGGTCGGAGCGAGCGAAGACAGACGTGGCGGCGGAGGGAGGGAATGAAGCGGTCGGGAGGCCCCCCGGGAGCCAGATCGATCTCCCCAGGGAATTGGGCCTAGGGCACGAGCGCGGCCCGGGAGGGGCCAACCAGCCCAACTGGAGGGGCGCGGGCTCAGAGGGGGGACGGGCCGGTTGGGCTGGCGCACGGCCCAGGATGCCACGTCCCGCCGGGCCACAGCCCAGCAAGCAGGAGGCAGATGCGTCCCGTAGGGTTTCTCCCCGGGGAGCGAAACCCACCGCCGCCGCCGCCGGCGAGCCCGAGGGGGAGGCCAGGCACACACGCCGTTGGGAGTGGCTAACGCGGAGGCACAGGACGGAGGGGCCAAAGGATGCGATGAAGGGGCGAAATGGCGACGAGCGAACGGGCGGAGCCGCGGGGGCAGGTCGCAGTGAGCCGCAGGCGGGACAGGGGCCAACTCCGGCGAGCCACAAGCGACCGGGCGACGCCAGGACATGCTTGCTCCGCCCCGCTCGGAACGGCCGACCACGCCCCAAGTCCGGAGCCGCCGTCGGCGAGCTCCACCAGCCCCCAAGGGCGCACCTTGCGGCCCTTACGCCCGAGACGAGCTCGAGGGCGAAGTCGGCGACTGCAGCGGCCGCGAGCCGGCGACCGAACCCCGCACGCGGGGGGCTGGGTCACCAGCCCTCCAGGGCAACGCAGCGTGACGGGACGCGGCGGCCAGGGGAGGGGAGGCACAGGCCGGAGGGGGGAATGGCTCCTCGTCGGCCAAATCCGCCTAGCGGAGGCGTGGGGCCGTAGCAGGGGCGGGCGAGGAGGACAGAGGAACGGGGGCGACGCCGGGGGTCGACGGGGCGGGAGGGACCGGACAGGCGGAGGAGGGCGCTGTCACCGGAGCGACACCGGAGCACGGGGAGGCGTCGGAGGCGGCCACTAGCGCGGGCAGGGGCGGGGCGCCTGCGCAATTGCTAGAGCCCGAGAGCGCCATCCCACCGTATTCATGTGGCAATGGATTCACGGTCGGCTTCCGTCAGGGGTTGAGATTCGCAAGCGCAATGGCCCGGGTTCTGGCCTCTGTCCCCTTTGTGATACCCCCGAAGACTCGAACCACATCTTCTTCTCCTGCGTATCTGCTCAGTTCGTTTGGAGCCGCTTTAGAGAGGCGGTTGGTGGAGATTGGTGCCACTCCAACTTCCCCGACCTCTTCGCCGAATTACAGGCCTCCCCGCTACCCTCTTGCCATATTAGGTGGCTTGAGATTGAGGTTCTCGCGTGGACGCTCTGGACTATTCGCAATAAACTTGTGATTCAGCTCTCCCCTCTTTGACATTCTACTGACACCCTCTTCAAACTGTCTGGTTACTTGCAGCTCTGGCGGCCGCTTAGCCGTCCTCGGGATCGGGACGCCATCTCCGCCTTCATCGCCGACCTCCGCTCGATGGCCGTCCGCCTGTCACCGCCCCCTCCGCTGCCTCCTCCTGAGCCTGATTAGTCGTCTGCTGCTCTCCGGCTACGGCCTTGGCCACGGCTGAGCCTCTCTTTTATTTTGTGTGTTTTGGGCTTGTTGAGTTGTGCCCTCAGCAGTACCTCTGGACCTTTATTGTGTGACTTGGGTGTGTGTGTTTTGAACTAGTCCTTGTATGTGCTCTTGGCGGTTTGCTTTATTTATAAAGCGGGGTGAAAGCCTTTTTTGGTAGAGAAGGGGTGTCGAATGTCCGGGCCACATACCAAACAGACATCACACCACAACCTAACATCTAAAGCCGGATGCCACATCCAAACCACATAGGCGGGACTGAGTAACACTTCGGTCCGATGCACTCACAGTGAGTACCACACGCACACACTGCAAGGGTCGTCACCTCCGTCTTCCATCGATCCATCCTGAAAGCATGTATTGTCGTATCGACCTTGTTAGGCCTCTCTGCCATCGACGCCACCTGATGCCAGACAACGCCGTCCTCCCACGCGTGTCCATCACCACACATCTGACGCCGAGCCTCCACTGCTCCACGCCGCCGAGAACTACCATCATGAATATATAGAAAGAAACACCGCTCCACCGAAGAAGTCGTCCGTTGGTCCCTCGAGCACGAGTGCATCTCCAAGAATGCCACCCCCAAGGGGGTAACGACACATGATTGCCGATGTCATCCGATCAACTGGTGTAGGGTTTCCCCCAGAGGTATTGGGTGGGGTTGGGAGTTTCACCTCGATGATGCATGCCTGGGATAGACATTCTAATACTAATAAAAAAAGCAACCCGGTGCATGTAGCTCCCGCTTGCGCAGGGTCCGAGGAAAGGTCCGACCACTTTCGGTACTTGAACCCATGACCTCATCGTCACAAGCAACAGCTTTTACCACTGCGCCAAGGCTCTCCTTCACACATGCTAATACTAATACTGGATCTTAATTACTTCCTCCCCACATTACTCGTCGCTCAAATGGATACATCTACGTGTTGAAATACGTTTAGATACATCTATTTGATGACAAGTAGTATGGATTGGAGAGTAGTTTTTTTTAGTGAGTATCTTAATTAGTTTGTTGGATGAGCTGGTCGTCGCATGCAACACCGGCAAAGGACGCCGATGTTGCTGACTGCGCTGGCATATGATATGGCTTGGATCTCACAGAAAGAAATATGGGGCAGATCAACCGAAAGTGTAAAAGTTTCTTCCATGAGTACGATTTTCAGGAATGCGACGTGCGTGCGTGCATGCATGTGAAGCAGAAAGGCGTTCCAAAAGACAAAATGTACATATGGGTTGGTGTTAGCTCGTAGTATTGCCCACGTGCTGTGTCATTGATCTTCACGTAGCACGTGCTTATATAAGGCGCGCCATACGTTTACACTGCAACCTTTTTGTTCCGTCGTCGTTTGATTGTGGCCTTTGGCTTTTGGAACTAGCACGTACGCATCCAAAGGTATCCGTGCGGTACGTGAGGTTCCCGCAATAAACCTTAACAATCATATGTGGACAATGAACACGAATTTGGGGAAGTTGCCGTCGTACAACGACCGTATTGATCCTAATTAACTGTGACCCGACGGCCTGACCATGTTAGGTTAGATGATGCTTGTCAAGAGAATTAAGTTGGACCGGAACTAAAACGGAAAAAGGTTAGATCGAACTAACTGCACACCAAAAGTCCACTGGTGAATGCTCGTGTGCGTTGAAATGAGATGCGGGTCAAAGCTAGGTGTGCCCTGCCGACATGTGGCCCTCCAGAAAAGGACTTGACTATTTGTACATGCTCACATACATGTATGTATACTCACCCTTACAAATGCACATATGCACACCGTACACCTATGAGCAATTCCAAAATACTGAGCCGGCAAAACAATTTAAGAGAATGCTTCCTTCGACTGAACAAACATTGTTGGGAAGCATGAAATAAATTTAGGAAAATGGGAGCACCAATGCCAAGTCTAGATTTGAACCCCAGTGGACTGGTTCCAGCACGAAGAACTTAATCATCTGAGCTAGGCTTAGTTAGCTATAAAGTTATTATTTTAATACAAAAGAGGATAGTACATCTATATATTACTATTATTATTGGAAAAAATTCCGTTATACTCACCAAAGCAATACAAAGAACACCAAGTGTAACAGAAATTATATCCAAATTCGAAGACCAACTAGCGATGACTACAAAAACTGAAACGAGCCGAAGGTGCATCATCATCATCGCCCCCTCTTCATCGGAGCCAGGAAAACCTTGTTGTAATAGACGGTCTGAAAGTCATTGTGCTAAAGTCCTGTAGGACCAGCACACCAAAACAGCAATTGTCGCCGATGAAGTGAATTGTAGACCAGAATGATCCAACCTATGCACACGACTGTAGATAAACGAAAACTGGAATGATGTAGAACGAGCCAACTTATAGGAAAAATAAACAAAAACTTGAGACCATCTGTCTTGTCTTGCGGGAGAATCTTCATAACCTTACTCATAAGAGTGGTTGGGTAACAGCCAAGTATTAGGGTGTAGTAACCTATCAATAAGTATTTCCTTAATGGTGAACCAAGGTTTATCGAACCAGAAGGTGTTTTTCCAGCAAATAAAGTTACCGGTACCTACACAGAAAACACAAAACAAGCTTTTCCCCAACACGACAAGAAAGCTGTCAAGCTTCTTGTCTTGCTAGTTACAAGATTAAATTGCATGGTACAATTGGAACTAATAGATAGATAAAATAAACAAAACATTACAACAAGGAAATACTTTTTCTGGTAAAGTTTTCAGTATAAGAAGATAGACCCCCAAGGGCCATAGGTTCACTAGTGGCATCTCTCATAAGCAAGACAATGTAGTGTGGTGAACAATTACAATTGGACAATAATTAAATTGTAATATTTATATTTATGACTATGATAATTCATAGTATAATCTCATATAAGCATTACATTCATGATATGCAGACCGTTATCCAACTACATCTACGACTAATACTCCATCCAAACACCGCTATACAACATCCATCTCAAAGTATTAAGTTCATGACAATCAAAGCATTGCAATAAGCAAGATGACATAATGGAGACACTGGAATATCAAATAATATGACAAGAAACCATCGTTTTATCCTTAATGAAAACAATACAATATGAGTCTTGGCCGTTTCTATCACTAGGATATAGATCAGCGCAATATTACAACCCACCATAGTTCACAACTCTCTCTGAAGATTTACCCATCAAACTTGGCCAAAGAAGACAAATAGACCGGAAAGCATACAAAGCTATTCAGTTATACAACAAAGAAGCTTCAAAAGATTCAATTGATTTCAATGATCTAATCATAAAGTGACAATTTGTCATATCCCAACAAACTTACCACTGATTACATCAGATAGATCTAGATCACGTGAGGCAACTCACGAGAACGTGGTATTGAAGAGAGAGAGAGAGAGAGAGAGAGAGAGAGAGAGAGAGAATGTCATCTAGCTACTACTGTGGACCCTAAGGTCCTAAAGAAATTACTCACATATGGTCATGGAGGCAGCAAGATTGATGAAGAAGCCTCCGGCAGAGTACCAGAACACGCCTTCAGAATAGATCTCGGAACGGAAACTTGCGATGGCGGAAAAACTTGATATTAAGGGTTTCGCGAAATATGGGGTTTATAGGTGGAAGAATGGAGCTAAGGCGGTGCAGGGGGACCACATAGCATAGGGGCACAGGTCAGCCGCTGGCCGTGCCCCTACCCGTTTGGAGGCCCTGTGGGTCCTCTCATCTGGCTCCGGCACTTTATGGACCCTTCTATTAAATCCCGTGGTATTTTGATCCTCATAGATATTGATTTCCTAGGAAAACAAAAACATGCAGGAAATAACAACTGACAGTGGGCATTAAATTAATAGATTAGTCTAGAAAAATAATATAAAATGCTATAAAATATACAAAAGTGATATTATAACATCATGAAACTATCAGAAATTATAGATACGTTTGAGACGTGTCACATGTGACCGAGCGGCGAAAAATACACTACTAAAAAAAGTGTTCCAAAAGGGACTGTTGCGCGTGTGTCAATATTGACGAATTCAACCAAAGGTCTAACATTGTCCCCCCTGTTACGAAAATAGGTATCGAGCCAGCACCTTTAACAAGGTCGCGAGACATACACGTAAAAAAATGCCTGGTCTAGCTGAAAAGGCGAGGTTGTGTGTTTTCATCCGGAGGAAATGCATGCTTGTTTTTGAAACCATACCAGTACTCTTCAATGGTGGAAGCCTGTTGTTGGAGGTGGACACGGCAGAAGCTCCTTCAATAAGCTTTGATTCAGTTGCCTTCCCACCCTTCACTCTTTGCATCAACCATCGTGGTGGTAGCATGAGAGATGGGGGCATATATAGCTTCAACTCCATCAGATTTGGTGCACTGAGTGGTAAGAGAGAGGCATGGCTTTGATGATATTTGTTCTACCACACATGCGAAACGGCGACCTCGACAATAGATTTGTAGATCCAATGACTAGATGTCTCTCATGCGTGGCTTCGAAGGCTAGGTCGAGTAGTCGGCCTCACGCGGATCCCGTGCGCCTTCATCTTCAACCTCAATCTTCGTGAGGCCCCATTTCCATTGTCGTGTGATGTCATGACAAGGAGGTTATTGTCAGGGATAGTCAACAGGTGCTTGCCTGTCATCTTTGACAAGGTTGGCAATCACACGAGGACTGAATTGTGTTTAAGAGTTTTATTAGAGGTTCTTTGTACAAAATGGAAGAACTTATGTTTAATTTCTTTGGGGTCATTCACAAGGATTTTAGCTCTAGAGTCCTTCGTGACCCTTCCAGCTGTAAAACTAAAACCATAGCGTGATTACACTCTCTTTCAGAGACAAAGTGTAACCGCACTACATACGCCGTAATTATGCATGATGTGTGAAGAGGATTTGTGGCACGTAAATCCGTATCACTCAATTGCCTTGTGATTCGCAAATTAGATTGCCCCCCATGTGATTAGGGCTTAATTATAGTAATGGGATCCATGCATGCAACTTTTGATAGAGAGTTCATGCCGACTAGCCACAGTGGGGAATAATTTAGACCAGTAACATGCATATATTACTAGTCTATGTTACTATCTTTATAGTGGGGAGTAACATATGTGTGGTATTATGCATCACATCATTTATTAGGTTATAGACTCATCTTGCCTTGGTATATGTGATGTTACTCATAGTACTACTAGTAACTAGCTATGTTACTACATGTCTCTCTTTCTTCATTAACCGCTCGCAACATCATCTATTTTATCTAGATATGTGTGATGTTACCACTTATGTTACTTCCACAGTGGGTAGTCTTACACATCCCACCTCACATGCTTTTTTTGACTTATAAATTTAAATCTATTATATCTTTTGAATCTAAAGTCCAATTTATATTTTGTTATCATATTTGTGTTCATTTTGAAGAGGGCTTCAAAATAAGAAACTTTTGAAAACATTTTGACATGTTTTTTTAATTTTTTTTGCAAAGTTTCAACTGCTGAAGCCTAATAGAAATGAACCGTAAAACTAGTCACAGTGGGGAGTAACTTAGAGTAGTAACATGCGTATGTTACTACTCTATCTTACTACCTCCACAGTGGGTAGTAACATATGTGTTGTGTCATGCATCACTTCATTTATTAGGTTATAGACTCATCTTTTCTTAATATGTGATGTTACAGTAACTAGTTATGTTACCACATGCCTTTCTTTCTTCATTAATTACATGCCACATCATCTATTTTGTCTAGATAAGTGTAATGTTATCACCTATATTATTCCCACTGTGGGTAGTCTAAAATCAGCTACTAGTATCAATCAAGGTATTAACTCCATGCATCGTCAACTGTTCCTCCAGGATCTACCAAAACAGATACTCCCTCTGTCTCAAAATTTTTGTCTTAAATTCGTCTAGAAACGGATGCATTTAGTACTAAAACGTGACTTGATACATCCGTATCTAGACGAATGTAAGACAAGAATTTTGGGATGGAGGGAGTACTAAGATTCGTATCAATCAAGGTATTAACTCCATGGTCGGTTTCGCATACGAACATGCAGTGTACCAAGCACAAAGCGAATTATTGGACGGAGAAGAGAACTGCACATGTACAGCTAGCAGAGAGTTAACTGAAGCTAGAAAACTCTACTGCACTAATCAACCTTGGCATTTCAAAGTCAATGCGAGCCAGGCGATCGAGAGGCCGGGAGAAGAAGAAGGAACAGTCGAATAGGTGAATATTAATATGTTCTTTATTGTACTCTATATAAAACAAAGAAATTAGCGAAGCCGAAACAAAAGGGTCAAAGCTACGCGCAGAACGTTTCGTGGTCAGCGCGCGGTGGCCGCCCTGGCCCGTCCGTCCGGCAACCGCGCGCGACCCGATCGACCTCACCTCCCTCCCGCGAGGAAATGGCCATCACCCTTATTAATTCGCCATGCCCACCATTTCCTGATTTCTTTTCTCCTGCCACACCAACCAAATTGTTCATCGCCACACCTATCATTTCATTATTTTTTTCTGACTGAAAGCAGCCAGCCTGCGTTTCAGATAAGACTACTCGCAAATTGCATGGTCGTGTAGAAGAATCTGCCCAACTAAGACTTCCACGGTTTCATCTCTCACCGTCGACTTCTGTTCTCTCTCCTTCTAACTCTCGCCCTATAAATCCATCTCTCGTCTGTCTCCTTCGGCTTCAGAAGCTACCTCGCTTGGACGACCAGAGCCATCCCTGTCTACTTGCTAGAGCTTCTCCTAGCTTCATGCATGTGTACATAGCTAGATATAGATAAACATATATACAGAGTGCGTTGCGTACACGGTGCGATACGACCAAGAGGCAATGGAGGGGCTGCCGGCGCAGGTGGAGGTTCCGTCCTACTTCCTGTGCCCGATCTCCATGGAGATCATGCGGGACCCTGTGACGCTCTCGTCCGGGATCACCTACGACCGGGAAAGCATCGAGCGCTGGGTGTTCACCGACGGCCACGGCGAGTGCCCGATGACCAAGCAGAAGCTCGGCGCCGCCGACCGGGAGCCCACGCCCAACCACACGCTCCGCCGGCTCATCCAGGGCTGGTGCGCGGTGCACGCGGTCGAGAGGTTCCCCACCCCGCGCGCTCCCATCGATGCCGCGCGCGTGGAAACCATCGTGGACGCGGCCAGGCGGGGGCAGGACCTGCTGGTGGCGTCCCTGAGGGAGCTCGCGGACATCGTCGCCGAGAGCGATTGCAACCGGCGCTGCGTCGAGAGCACACCGGGCGCCGTGGCGTTCCTCGTGTCCGTCGTCAAGAAGCACGCCGCAGACGACACGCGCAAGCCTTTAGAATCCCAGGAGGATCAGATGTTCGGCTCCGTGGTCGATCCGCCAAAGGCGAGCTCGCCGGAGGACGTAGCTTTAAGCATTCTGTATTCGCTTAGACTCTCCGAGGGAAGCTGGAAGAGAGTCTTGGAACGCGGCGACAATTTCTTGGATACCATGGCGTCCGCGCTGAGGCGGCCAAGCTACCTCTCGCGCACGCACGGCATCCAGCTTCTCAAGGCGGCGGTTTCGGAGATGCCACCGGCGCAGCTGACCTCGGCAAGCGCCGAGCTGGTGGAGGGAGTGGTGTCGGTGGTGACAGATAAGCTTTCCGGGAAGGCGGTCAAGATCGCACTCCAGGTGCTCTGCCGGCTATGCCTCTGGGGCCGGAACCGCGTCAAGGCCGTCGAGGCCGGCGCCGTCGGGGCGCTCGTGGAGTTGCTCCTCGATGAGTGCTGTGGAGGAAGCAAGCGGGCGTCCGAGCTCGCGATCGTGGTAATGGACCATCTCTGTGGCTGCGCTGAAGGGCGTTTGGAGCTTGTGGCGCACCCGGCAGGTCTGGCGGTTATGGCGAGGGCGGTGACACGAGTGTCCGCCGCGGGGACGGAGAGCGCGGTGCGCGCCCTGCACGCGGTGGCGAGGCACTCGGCGACCCCAGCAGTGTTGCAGGAGATGCTGGCGGTCGGGGTGGTGGTGAGGCTGCTGTTCCTGGTGCAGACCGGCGCCGCGGGCGATCGGCCGAGGGAAAGGGCGAGGGAGATGCTCAAGATGCACGCCAGGGTGTGGAGAGGCTCGCCGTGCTTCACGCCACAATTGGATGCATCCTACCCTTCTTGATATCACATGCAAGTATCTTCTTCGCCTTATCATATGATCCTGCATGGCATGCAGTTGTCCTTTTAGGTTTCCTAATCTGGCCATTTTAGGGTGTAAAGATTGTATTGATTGTTACAACCGACCAGGAAGTTTGATGCTCTCTGAAACTGGGGAGAGCATTCGCAAAATGAGTATGTTCAAAACTGTACATTTTGAAGACAACATTTGGCGGGCATGATGCTTTGTTTTTACGTAGGTTTTCTTTAGTGATCATGCTTGTTACTAAAACAATTAAACTGAGATATGATATCGATTGAAACCGAAATATATACTTTAGTCTTGTAATGCATAGTTGACGCCCGGGGAGCCAGATCGACGAATATAGAGGGAGGTTGAGCTTTCTTAACTCTTTTCGATCGGATGATAATTAAGGTACTAGACGCATGTGAGCAGGCACACTTTAAAATCTGCAACAATGTTGCCCTTATCAAAATCTGTAGAATTTGGTTTTGGATTGACCACTACATATGCATGTCACAAGAAAATATTATAGTATGAATATACTTTTTGAGATAAATCTAAACATATGATTTACAAGTTCTTAATTTAGATATTTGAGACAATATTTATAGTGATATAATTATGTTTTTACATGAAGGATGACCAAAACAGCACATATTTCTAATATGGAGGCGGTATTTAGATTGTATGAATTTCTAGAATTCCAAATTTTAATTAGGAATAACTTTTTGCATAAACCCTTTGGATCATATGCCGCATTTACATGGGGATTTTAGCATAGGACCTGAATATCCAACGAACGTCAGAGTTTTAGGCATGGCAAATCGAATGTTTTTCATGGCAAATTATGTTTGCTGAGGGTGAAAAGTTTAGTTAGCGAGCATCGCAAATCCGTCTCATCTCTTTTCCTTTTTTTAGAAAATTGCCGTGCTCGCCAACTAAAATTGTCATCCTAGCTCCAGCATAAATTGCCATGAAAAAAATGTTTGACATGCCATGCCTAAAAATCTGATGTTTCCGTTAATATATCTGCTCTAGCATATCCTCTCTTTCTCTCTCAGTAGGAACAAGGCAGTCGGCTAACATGTTCCCTTGTATTTCAAGGGATTTGTTCCCACAAAAAGAAAATTTGTACTTGCACTTTTTCTCAGTTATTTGTACCTACTATAATCCACATGAAGAGCACATTTGATTGGGTTGTTTTGTCTTTATCTATAAAGCGAGGTGAAGTCCCCCCCCCCCCCCCCCCCCCCCCCCCCGCGCAAATAAAAGGCAAAACACAGTCTTTTTGTATATTCTTCAATTGATCATGAGTACCAAAAACATGTATTAGTTTTTTTTTTCGAGATTGACCCGGGGGGGGGGGGGCAAAAACCCCACCGCTTGTTATATTCCCACTCGAAAGTGACTTGGCAGTCAGTACAGATACAAGTAAGTGCACAAAGGCACAAAAGAAAATAACAGGGAAGGGCTTCAAGAGGAAGCCCAAAATTAGAAGAAAGAAAACAATGGAGGGGAAGGCTGGCAACAGAACCAAACCGAAACCCCTGGAGGCCGACATCTCAGGTAGCAAGCTCCGCTGAGCAGCTTGTTCCACCACTGACAATGAACCACAACAAGGCCTAGGGAGAAAAAGACGGACACCATAACAGCAGCTCGCAATGGAACATCACTGACACGAATGAAGGGCGTCGGATAGCTGAGTTCGTGCGGCGACACCGGTGTGCGCCGGCGAAGCCAAGAGACAACAAACCACCGAGACCGAAAAAACATGTATTACAGTATTAGTGACAACAACAACAAAGTGTTATAACTAGATTCATCACAAATTTGAATTTTGTAAGATTTTTATTTGAAGCAACATATGGTATTTTCGGATGGTGTGTAAATCCCACCATGATTATTACTATTTTGTCATGACTGGAAATTTGGGCTTTGTTTGGATAGTGGTGTCAATGCCTGTTTGGCAGTTTTTCTTTAGTCTAGTCAATTCTAGATTTTTTTAATGTTAATCGGTTCATGGACTAGTCAAATATTTTGTATAGCAGGCATTTGACTAAATCAAACATATACTCGTATATTAAGGGGGGAAAAAGTTGACTGACAAATCATTACTCTAGAGACTCAATAGTGTGAAGCTGTAAAACTAGCTATCTGTGCATCATGTTGAAATATGTTTTATATATAGACTTGTGGCAGATAAACAGAACAACTCATGACATCAAAGAATCTAAAGAAGGGAAAAAATACTACTCTCTCTATAAACTAATATAAAAGCGTTTATATCATTAAAATAGTGATCTAAACGCTTTTATATTAGTTTACGAAGGGAGTACTATACATTACAAGGTGCAGAGTATGCACATGTTTTTCCAACTCCGGTACTATTTTCCATGGATGTCTCTATTTAAACGGTTGGAACGTCTCCATTTTCATCTGCTACCTGACGTCGATGTCGGTTCTAAATGCGTCGCTAAGATAGGATGACAACAGATTAAAGTCGATCATGTACAGGAAAGCGAAAGAAATACATGCGTACTGGGCACCAGTCCTGCTGTGCACTTGCTAGTCGCAGCGGCCCATCATCAATAACCAGTAACTCGGCTGGATGCATCCAAGGGCAGATGGGCAATACAATCGCACACGTGTATCATGCAGCCATACTTCGGACATTGGGTCACAGACGTTTCGGCAGGTTGGTTGGAGGAGGACCGATCGAGCAAGTCGTCGGTGGTGGGTCGTTGCACCATATTGCCATTTGCATGCGGTGCTCCTCCAAAGCCTCGAGCTTGTCGGCGAGCAGCGCCGCCGTTTTGAGAGCAGACGCGTAATAGCCACACACCGCATGCGCGCGCGGATCGAGTTCAGTTTCATGTCCAGATGCAGCCTGCAGGCAGGCTGCCGGCTTGTGTTATGTGTGTGAACTGGTGGGTACTGGGCAGATTAGGTGGGGCGCGGCGAACAAATGGGGATCCGCGAGCTTGTGTAAACGCCGGGAGCGCGACATGCCAATTTTGCCATGTGAAGGAACTAGAATAACTCATTCATCCTTGGAGGAGTGTGTGAACTAGAGTATGAAGTATACTAGGCAGCTAGTAATACATAGTACCTCCATCCTGGTTTACTAGTCCTTTTATATTCAGTGCCAAATTTTGACCTTAAGTTCAACTAACAAAATATTAATACATGTTATAAAAAGTAATATAATTGGAAACTATATTCAAATATGAACCCAACGATATAAGCTTTGATGACATGCATTTATATTTTATTAGTTAAATCTCTAATCAAAATTAGCACAAAAATATAAAGAGGACTTATAAACCAGGACAGAGGTAGTAGTTGCCTAGTTGACCGTACAACTTTTAGGAACCACCCTCTCTGTTTCTAAATATAAGACATTTAAAAAATTTCAACACGGACTACATACGAATGTAATTACAGTGTAGATTCATTCATTTTATTTCGTATGTAATCTATATTGGAATCTCTAAAAAAAGCTCATATTTAGGAACAGAAGGAGTAGATAATATCTATGTGACGTGGGGGAATCGGTTGACTGGATGAATACTATGAGAACTACAGTAAAAGAATACTAGCATCTCGACATATGTGGGTCAGAGATTTGGGTATTCTGGCATCTCGACATATCACTAATGGAAAACCAACCTTTCATCCGGAGCACTAGTCCCGGCTGGGTTTGGGCCCGGGACTAATGTGAGCATTAGTCCCAGTTCCAACGGCTAGGAGCGTAGGGGGCACGGCAAGGATTAGTCCCGGTTCAAATGAGACCTCTAGTCCCGGTTGGTGATACCAACCGGGATTAAAGGGGTTGCGGCACGGGGACTAAAGATATCCCTATATAAAGCTGCTTCGTCTAGCCCGAGTCCAAGCTTTCTCTCATCTCTGTTTCCTTCCCCAAGCTCGAGTTCATCCTTCATTTTTGCCAAGATTTGTCAAGATTGGAGGCACCCCATCTACCAAGGGTTCTAAAAGGTTAGCAACTTCATCCTTTCATCTCTCATTGCTAGTTTAGCTCGTTTCATGCTCTATAAGTATAGTGATTTGAATTATGTGGGAGTTTATTTGATTTATATGCAATTTGAGCTCAAATTAACTTCTTAGTTGCATATGTGTAGGTGTGGTTTACTTAGTGCCTTCCTGTCCCCATCCTCACCGCCGTCGATCGCCCGCGCCGTCCCGTTGCCGACACCACCTTGGTGAGCCTCTTGTTCTTATCCTTTTTATAAAAAAAATCTTATTTGTATGATTCAGATAATTACTTGTACTTGTATGATTGTTTGTTATATATAGTGCCATGGTTTTGATATCCGTCCTCGTCGGGCCTCGTCCGGTTTATGATTTGGCTGTGGTATATTATCTTTTATAACTATTTATTTCATTTCGTGTTTATGACAATTATGTCCATCAAGTTAACACATATATTTTTATCTAGGAGGTATGTGAACTGGAAATTGCAACCAACCCTCTTGTCGAGAAGTTAAATTTAGTTGAAAAAGAAAACCATTATTTGATTTTTTTGAAAAGAATTGAAGAAGAGAAGATAAAATTGGAGTTGTATGTTGCTGATGTCGTCGATGATCACAAGATCAAGATGGATGCAATGCATTTGAAGATTAGAAAGATTAGAAAATATGCCATTAACAAAAAGGCTTGGTATCATTATGTTGTTGGATGAATTATTACCTTAGTGGTGATTCTGATCGCATTTGTTGTTGCATTTAAATGCTTTAGCTATATAGTTGTATGTTGTTTTATGAGAAGTATGTATGAACTTGTATTAATTTGTTCACTTCGATGTTGTGTAATGAAGATGAGCTGGCAATGGATGTACGATGACCGACGCTCTCCCGAGTTCATTAATGGCATGCATGATTTTCTACGTGTGGCTGAGGCGAACAAGCGGAATGGTTTTATGTGTTGTCCCTGTAGTGTCTGTAAGAATGATAAGGATTACTCTACCTCAAAAATCCTTCACAACCACCTCCTTCACTCCGGTTTCATTTCCGGCTATAACTGTTGAACCAAGCATGGAGAAAGAGGGGTTATAATGGAAGACAATGAAGAAGAAGAGGATGATGACAACTATCCTAGGTTCCCTGAATACAATGGTACTACAATGGGGGAAGCTGAAGAAGAGGCATCATATGAGCCCGCTAATGATCTTGGTCGGGCCATTGCTGATGCAAAGAGAAACTGCAAAAGTGAAAAGGACAGGTTGAAGTTGGAGTGCATGTTAGAGGATCACAAAAAATTTGTTGTATCCAAATTGTGAAGATGACAAGAAAAAGCTAGGTACCACACTGGAATTGCTGCAATGGAAGGCAGAGAATGGTGTATCTGACAAGGGATTTGAAAAGTTGTTGAAACTAATAAAGAAGACGCTTCCAAAGGATAATGAATTGCCCGACAGTACGTATGAAGCAAAGAAGGTTGTCTGCCCTCTAGGATTAGAGGTGCATAAGATACATACATGCCCTATCATGACTGCATCCTCTACCGCGATGAGGAGTAAGGGAATTTGAATGTGTGTCCGATATGCGATGCATTGTGCTATAAGACTAGCCGTGATGACCCTGGTGATGTTGAGGGAGAGCGCCCCAGGAAGAGGGTTTCTGCTAAGGTGATGTGGTATGCTCCTATAATACAATGCAATCGACCCCCATGTCAAGGTGATCACTGATAAGGCGGTAACCGATGCTGCTAGAGAGATGGGTATCAGTGTTGATCAACTCCTAGGCACCAAGGAAGTCCCCATGGCTGATGTAGCATGGAAATATGTCCCTGAGAATCCTCTGGTCAGACCTGAGCAGGTCTTGCATCTATCAACACAAATGCGAAGATTGCATGAGTGGTACATGAAAGAAGTAAATAACGCGCGAGAGATGCTCATGGCAAAAGTCAATGAAGAGCATTACTTCTATGAAAACAAACTATGCACTGAGTTACCAGAATTTTTCAGTTATACAATCAAGACGCACTCGACAAATCTATCGTCAGTTGCTATTGTCTATAAGTGATTTCTTTCTGTAATTTAAGTCTCTACCTCAGCTGGTTCATTGCCTGTAATTATCCCCACTATATTCTTTTGTACGCTATTATGCAGAATGAAGATTCTCGAATGCAAAAGAGATGGAATCTATGGCATTGGGTTCGTTGACCCATATATCATTAATGAAATAACGATACAAGACCACGCCAAAGTCATAGAGGATAACTTGCTAAGGTTTATGAAGGCACAAAATACCAGAACAGAAATACTATTTCCTTACAACTTCAAATGAGTGTTACTGTCTTGTA
Organism: Triticum urartu; assembly: GCF_003073215.2. NCBI lineage: Eukaryota > Viridiplantae > Streptophyta > Magnoliopsida > Poales > Poaceae > Triticum > Triticum urartu. The sequence continues at coordinate 497,603,410 of NC_053023.1, read as the reverse complement.
CTACACATTCTATTTTGCTTACTTGATGTTATGTGTAGTTGATGAGTCATGCATGTCTGCTTATATAAATGTGCGCATGTTCCACTGGATCCTGCTACTCATTAGGGTTGACGATGGAATTGTTGAAACCCTGGACTCACTAGGTAAAGACTGATACGTCCATTTTGCACCATGCTTTTATATTGATATTTATTGCATCATGGGTTGTTATTACATATTTTGGTACAATACTTATGCCTCTTATTTTACAAGGTTTACATGAAGAGGGAGAATGCCGGCAGCTGGAATTCTGGACTAGAAAAGGAGCAAATTTGAGAGACCTATTCTGCACAACTCCAAAAGTCCTAAAAATTTACGGAGAATTATTTTGAAATATAAAAAATATATTGGGCGAAGAAAGCACCAGAGAAGACCCACCAGGTAGCCACAAGGGTGGGGGGGCGCCCCCTGCCTTGTGGGCCACCTGGCAGGCCTCCGGTGCCCATCTTCTGCTATATGAAGAGTTTTGACCTGGAAAAAATCAAGAGAAAGCTTTGGGGACGAAGCACTGCGGTCTCGAGGCAGAACCTGGGCAAAAGCAATCTAGGGCTCCGACAGAGCTGTTCTGCCGCGGAAACTTCCCTCCTGGAGGGGGAAATCATCGTCATCATCATCACCAATGATCCCCAAATCGAGAGGGGGTCAATGTCCATCAACATCTTCACCAGCACCATCTCCTCTCAAACCCTAATTCATCTCTTGTATCTGATCTTTGTCTCAAAACCTCAGATTGGTACCTGTGGGTTGCTAGTAGTGTTGATTACTTCCTTGTAGTTGATGCTAGTTGGTTTATTCGGTGGAAGATCATATGTTCAGATCCTTAATGATAATAAATACCCCTCTGATTATGAACATGAATATGCTTTGTGAGTAGTTACGTTTGTTCTTGAGGACATGGGAGAAGTCTTGTTATAAGTAATCATGTGAATTTGGTATTCGTTCAATATTTTGATGAGATGTATGTTGTCTTTCCTCTAGTGGTGTTATGTGAACGTCGATTACATGACACTTCACCATGGTTTGGGCCTAGGTGAAGGCATTGGGAAGTAATAAGTAGATGATGGGTTTCTAGAGTGATAAAAGCTTAAACCCTAGTTTATGCATTGCTTCGTAAGGGGCTGATTTGGATCCACATGTTTCATGCTATGATTAGATTTATCTTAATTCTTCTTTCGTAGTTGCGGATGCTTGCGAGAGGGGTTAATCATAAGTGGGAGGCTTTTCCAATTAAGGACATCACCCAAGCACTGGTCCACCCACATATCAAATTATCAAAGTAACGAACGTGAATCATATGAGCATGATGAAAACTAGCTTGACAATAATTCCCATGTGTCCTCGGGAGCGCTTTTCTTTATATACGAGTTCATCCAGGCTTGTCCTTTGCTACAAAAAGGATTGGGCCAACTTGCTGCACCTTCGTTACACTTCTTACTCGTTACGAATTATCTTATCACACAACTATCTGTTACCGATAATTTCAGTTCTTGCAGAGAATACCTTGCTGAAAACCACTTGTCATTTCCTTCTGCTCCTCGTTGGGTTCAACACTCTTACTTATCTAAAGGACTACGATAGGTCCCCTGTACTTGTGGGTCATCAAAGACCCTCGAGAATACACTAACATCATTTCGATGCTCGACAGGTAATTTCAATCATTATCGCACTATATCTGCCTCTTTCGTTCATTTCCTAATTTTGATCGACTCGGAATGGAGCTTCAGGGCATTGAGGCTCGCCCTGGTGCAGAACGCCTATGCCTGGCGCACGGGTGGTGTCAGCTTGAAGTCGTCGTTAAGTTGGGCCATCGCTAGAACTAGGCTGCTCGCACGATGGGTGCGATGTCCGCCACCGAAGTGAAATCTCACCGCGAGCACACTCGTTAGGAGGCCGATGCGGCAGACCGGCGATGCTAGGCAACGGAGGCCTGCAAGATGGAGCTCCAAGATCTGAATGCAGCATTGGAGCTTCAAATCCAGGTGCAGAAAGGCGCCATTGCCACGCGCGAGGACGAGCTGGCAGCTCGCGATGCGGAACTTAAGATCCTCGAGCAGGAGCTCTCGTGGACGAAGTTTGCACATGACCTAGAGCGTGAGCATCTGGAGACGCTAGACCGCAAGGTGGTCGCCGCCCAACATTCCTATGCCCACCGCATGGAGAACGCCAACACGTCTCTGGGGGGCCAAGGAAAGGAAGGTCCAGGAGGATGCTGACATGAAAATCGTGGAAAACCACCAGGCGCTTATCAATGAGCACTAGGAGAAGCTGGAGCAGCGGGAAGGTCGCTTCAAAACACAGCGCGAGGAGCTCAAGCAGGAGATCGATGGCCTTAAGGAACTACTGACCGAAGTAGAAAGAAGGCGAAAGACCACGCTGCAGGATCAAGACAATGCTGAAGCCGAGCTTGCCTCGCTCCAAAAGTAGGTGGGGGATGTCGTGTTCATCATGGAGCGGGCGAGGGATGAGACAGACAAGGCTTGGGAGTGACAGCACGAGCGCTCCAAGATGTTCTAGGCTCTTGAGCAGCAGGCCCGTTGTGCTTTGGTTCCATCTGCAGGGAGGACGTCGCTAGCCCCCTGGAGACTGACGACGCCAGGTATCTTGCCTTCTTTACCCAGGTCGTGTAGCTGCTCGAGGATGGCGCCAAGAAGGTAGACAGGATCGTTGAGGAGGAATGTCGTGACCTCCTCTCCCAGACTACGACGTGCGTCTTCACCCACCTCCTCGGCGCCAACCCCAACTTCGACTTCGAGGCAGTGGTGGCCCTCGTCCCCGAGGAACTACGTGGTTACCTAGGGAAGGTGGTGGAGGACCATCTGGAAACGTTGAACGTGCAGTTTGCCCATGACAGTAGCGAGGGTCTGGGCAGAGCCGAGGAAGGCGAGGAAGTCTACAACAACGGTGGCGACGTGTCTCCCTGAATTATTTCCTTGTTTACCTTCTTGTTGTTAATTGAAGCCCATGGAGGTGCAAAGCCAATGAATTTGGTTCAAAGACCTGATGCTGCAATGAGCGCTTGTGCTCCCATGGGGCTTGTTGTCATTGTTTTTTCCTACGCTTGCTTTAGTGTTCCACGCTGCCAAGTGAAGGAAATATGCCCTAGAGGCAATAATAATGTTATTATTTTATTTCCTTATATCATGATAAATGTTTATTATTCATGCTAGAATTGTATTATCCGGAAACATAATACTTGTGTGAATACATAGACAAATTAAAACGTCACTAGTGTGCCTCTACTTGACTAGCTCGTTAATCAAAGATGGTTATGTTTCCTAACTATAGACATGTGTTGTCATTTGATTAACGGGATCACATCATTAGAAGAATGATGTGATTGACATGACCCATTCCATTAGCTTAGCACCCGATCGTTTAGTATGTTGCTATTGCTTTCTTCATGACTTATACATGTTCCTATGACTATGAGATTATGCAACTCCCGTTTGCCGGAGGAACACTTTGTGTGCTACCAAACGTCACAACATAACTGGGTGATTATAAAGGAGCTCTACAGGTGTCTCCAAAGGTACATGTTGGGTTGGCGTATTTCGAGATTAGGATTTGTCACTCCGATTGTCGGAGAGGTATTTCTGGGCCCTCTCGGTAAGCACATCACATAAGCCTTGCAAGCATTGCAACTAATGAGTTAGTTGTGAGATGATGTATTACGAAACGAGTAAAGAGACTTGCCGGTAACGAGATTGAACTAGGTATTGAGATACCGACGATCGAATCTCGGGCAAGTAACATACCGATGACAAAGGGAACAAAGTATGTTGTTATGCGGTCTGACCGATAAATGATCTTTGTAGAATATGTGGGAGCCAATATGAGCATCCAGGTTCCGCTATTGGTTATTGACCGGAGACATGTCTCGGTCATGTCTACATTGTTCTCGAACCCGTAGGGTCCGCACGCTTAACGTTACGATGACAGTTTCATTATGAGTTTATATATTTTGATGTACCGAAGTTAGTTCGGAGTCCCGAATATGATCACGGACATGACGAGGAGTCTCGAAATGGTCGAGACATAAAGATTGATATATTGGAAGCCTATGTTTGGACATCGGAAGTGTTCCGGGTGAAATCGGCATTTTACCGGAGTACTGGGAGGTTACCGGAACCCCCCGATAACCTAATGGGCCTTAATGGGCCTAGTGGAGGAAGAGGAGAGGAGGCCTAGGGGCTGCCGCGTGCCCCTTCCCCCAAGTCCGAATTGGACAAGGAGGGGGGCGGCGCCCCCCCTTTCCTTTCTTCCCTCTCCTCTTTCCCCCCAAGTCCTAATCCAACTAGGGAAAGGGGGAGTCCTACTCCCGGTAGGAGTAGGACTCCTTCTGCGCGCCTCCTCCTAGGGCCGGCCGCACCCCCCCTTTGCTCCTTTATATACGGGGGCAGGGGGCACCCCTAGACACACAAGTTGATCTCTAAGATCGTTCTCTTAGCCGTGTGCGGTGCCCCCTTCCACCATAGTCCTCGATAACATTGTAGTGGTGCTTAGGCGAAGCCCTGCGACAGTAGAACATCAAGATCGTCACCACGCCGTCGTGCTGACGGAACTCTTCTCCAACACTTTGCTGGATCAGAGTCCGGGGATCGTCATCGAGCTGAACATGTGCTAGAACTTAGAGGTGCCGTAGTTTCGGCGCTTGATCGGTCGGGCCGTGAAGACGTACGACTACATCAACCGCGTTGTCATAACGCTTCCGCTGTCGGTCTACGAGGGTACGTAGATCACACTCTCCCCTCTCGTTGCTATGCATCACCATGATCTTACGTGTGCGTAGGAATTTTTTTGAAATTACTACGTTCCCCAACAGTGGTATCAGAGCCTAGGTTTTATGCGTTGATGTTATGCACGAGTAGAACACAAGTGAGTTGTGGGCGATATAAGTCATACTGCTTACCAGCATGTCACACTTTGGCTCGGCGGTATTGTTGGACGAAGCAGCCCGTACCGACATTACGCCTACGCTTACGCGAGACCGGTACTCCCGACGTGCTTTGCACAAAGGTGGCTAGCGGGTGACAGTTTCTCCAACTTTAGTTGAACCGAGTGTGGCTATGCCCGGTCCTTGCGAAGGTTAAAACAGCACCAACTTGACAAAACTATCATTGTGGTTTTGATGCGTAGGTAAGAACGGTTCTTGCTAAGCCCGTAGCAGCTACGTAAAACTTGCAACAACAAAGTAGAGGACGTCTAACTTGTTTTTGCAGGGCATGTTGTGATGTGATATGGTCAAGACATGATGCTAAATTTTATTGTATGAGATGATCATGTTTTATAACTGAGTTATCGGCAACTGGCAGGAGCCATATGGTTGTCGCTTTATTGTATGCAATGCAATTGCGCTGTAATGCTTTACTTTATCACTAAGCGGTAGCGATAGTCGTGGAAGCATAAGATTGGCGAGACGACAACGATGCTACGATGATGATCAAGGTGTCGCGTCGGTGACGATGGTGATCATGACGGTGCTTCGAAGATGGAGATCACAAGCACAAGATGATGATGGCCATATCATATCACTTATATTGATTGCATGTGATGTTTATCTTTTATGCATCTTATCTTGCTTTGATTGACGGTAGCATTTTAAGATGATCTCTCACTAATTATCAAGAAGTGTTCTCCCTGAGTATGCACCGTTGCGAAAGTTCTTCGTGCTGAGACACCACGTGATGATCGGGTGTGATAGGCTCTACGTTCAAATACAACGGGTGCAAAACAGTTGCACACGTGGAATACTCAGGTTATACTTGACGAGCCAAGCATATACAGATATGGCCTCGGAACACGGAGACCGAAAGGTCGAGCGTGAATCATATAGTAGATATGATCAACATAGTGATGTTCACCAATGAAACTACTCCATCTCACGTGATGATCGGACATGGTTTAGTTGATTTGGATCACGTGATCACTTAGAGGATTAGAGGGATGTCTATCTAAGTGGGAGTTCTTTAGTAATATGATTAATTGAACTTAAATTTATCATGAACTTAGTACCTGATAGTATCTTGCTTGTTTATGTTTGATTGTAGATAGATGGCCCGTGCTGTCGTTCCGTTGAATTTTAATGCGTTCCTTGAGAAAGCAAAGTTGAAAGATGATGGTAGCAATTACACGGACTAGGTCCGTAACTTGAGGATTATCCTCATTGCTGCATAGAAGAATTACGTCCTGGAAGCACCGCTGGGTGCCAGGCCTGCTGCTGGAGCAACACCAGATGTTATGAATGTCTGGTAGAGCAAAGCTGATGACTACTCGATAGTTCAGTGTGCCATGCTTTACGGCTTAGAATCGGGACTTCAACGACGTTTTAAACTTCATGGAGCATATGAGATGTTCCAGGACTTGAAGTTAATATTTCAAGCAAATTCCCGGATTGAGAGATATGAAGTCTCCAATAAGTTTTATAGCTGCAAGATGGAGGAGAACAGTTCTGTCAGTGAGCATATACTCAAAATGTCTGGGTATAATAATCACTTGATTCAATTGGGAGTTAATCTTCCAGATGATTGCGTCATTGAAAGAATTCTCCAATCACTTCCACCTAGCTACAAGAGCTTCGTGATGAACTATAATATGCAAGGGATGAATAAGACAATTCCCGAGCTCTTCGCAATGCTGAAAGCTGCGGAGGTAGAAATCAAGAAGGAGCATCAAGTGTTGATGGTCAACAAGACCACTAGTTTCAAGAAAAAGGGCAAAGGGAAGAAGAAGGGTAACTTCAAAAAGAACAGCAAGCAAGTTGCTGCTCAAGAGAAGAAACCCAAATCTGGACCTAAGCCTGAAACTGAGTGCTTCTACTGCAAGTAGACTGGTCACTGGAAGCGGAACTGCCCCAAGTATTTGGCGGATAAGAAGGATGGCAAGGTGAACAAAGGTATATGCGATATACATGTTATTGATGTGTACCTTACTAATGCTCACAGTAGCACCTGGGTATTTGATACTGGTTCTGTTGCTAACATTTGCAACTCGAAACAGGGACTACGAATTAAGCGAAGATTGGCTAAGGACGAGGTGACGATGCGTGTAGGAAATGGTTCCAAAGTCGATGTGATCGCGGTCGGCACACTACCTCTACATCTACCTTCGGGATTAGTATTAGACCTAAATAATTGTTATTTGGTGCCAGCTTTGAGCATGAACATTATATTTGGATCTTGTTTGATGCGAGACGGTTATTCATTTAAATCAGAGAATAATGGTTGTTCTATTTATATGAGTAAAATCTTTTATGGTCATGCACCCATGAAGAGTGGTCTATTCTTATTAAATCTCGATAGTAGTGACACACATATTCATAATGTTGAAACCAAAAGATGCAGAGTTGATAATGATAGTGCAACTTATTTGTGGCACTGCCGTTTAGGTCATATCGGTGTAAAGCGCAGGAAGAAACTCCATACTGATGGACTTTTGGAACCACTTGTTTATGAATCACTTGGTACTTGCGAACCGTGCCTTATGGGTAAGATGACAAAAACACCATTCTCCGGTACTATGTAGAGAGCAACAGATTTGTTGGAAATCATACATACAGATGTATGTGGTCCGATGAATGTTGAGGCTCGTGGTGGATATCGTTATTTTCTCACCTTCACAGATGACTTAAGCAGATATGGGTATATGTACTTAATGAAACATAAGTCTGAAACATTTGAAAATTTCAAAGAATTTCAGAGTGAAGTTGAAAATCATCGTAACAAGAAAATAAAATTCCTACGATCTGATCATGGAGGAGAATATTTGAGTTACGAGTTTGGTGTACATTTGAAACAATGCGGAATAGTTTCGCAACTCACGCCACCCGGAACACCACATCGTAATGGTGTGTCCGAACGTCGTAATCGTACTTTACTAGATATGGTTCGATCTATGATGTCTCTTACTGATTTACCGCTATCATTTTGGGGTTATGCTTTAGACACGGCCGCTTTCACGTTAAATAGGGCACCATCAAAATCCGTTGCGACGATGCCTTATGAACTGTGGTTTGGCAAGAAACCAAAGTTGTTGTTTCTGAAAGTTTGGAGCTGTGATGCTTATGTGAAAAAGCTTCAACCTGATAAACTCGAACCCAAATCGGAGAAATGAGTCTTCATAGGATATCCAAAGGAAACTATTGGATACACCTTCTATCACAGATCCGAAGGCAAGACTTTTGTTGCTAAATTCGAAAACTTTCTAGAGAAGGAGTTTCTCTCGAAAGAAGTGAGTGGAAGGAAAGTAGAACTTGATGAGGTAACTGTACCTGCTCCCTTATTGGAAAGTAGTACATCACAGAAACTGGTTTCTGTGACACCTACACCAATTAGTGAGGAAGCTAATGATGATGATCATGAAACTTCACATCGAGTTACTACTGAACCTCGTAGGTCAACCAGAGTAAGATCCGCACCAGAGTGGTACAGTAATCCTGTTCTGGAAGTCATGCTACTAGATCATGATGAACCTACGAACTATGGAGAAGCGATGGTGAGCCCAGATTCTGCAAAATGGCTTGAAGCCATGAAATCTGAGATGGGATCCATGTATGAGAACAAAGTGTAGACTTTGGTTGACTTGCCCAAATATCGGCAAGCAATTGAGAATAAATGGATCTTCAAGAAGAAGACTGACGCTGACGGTAATGTTACTGTCTACAAAGCTCGACTTGTCGCAAAAGGCTTTCGACAAGTTCAAGGGATTGACTACGATGAGACCTTCTCACCCGTAGCGATGCTTAAGTCTGTCCGAATGATGTTAGCAATTGCCGCATTTTATAATTATGAAATTTGGCAGATGGATGTCAAAACTGCATTCCTGAATGGATTTCTGGAAGAAGAGTTGTATATGATGCAGCCGGAAGGCTTTGTCGATCCAAACGGAACTAACAAAGTGTGCAAGCTCCAGCGATCCATTTATGGACTGGTGCAAGCCTCTCGGAGTTGGAATAAACGCTTTGATAGTGTGATCAAATCATTTGGTTTTGTACAGAATTTTGGAGAAGCCTGTATTTACAAGAAAGTGAGTGGGAGCTCTGTAGCATTTCTGATATTATATGTAGATGACATATTACTAATCGGAAATGATATAGAATTTCTGGATAGCATAAAGGGATACTTGAATAAGAGTTTTTCAATGAAAGACCTCGGTGAAGCTGCTTACATATTGGGCATTAAGATCTATAGAGATAGATCAAGACGCTTAATTGGACTTTCACAAAGCACATACCTTGAATTTTTTTTGAAGAAGTTCAAAATGGATCAAGCAAAGAAAGGATTCTTGCCTGTGTTACAAGGTGTGAAATTGAGTAAGACTCAATGCCCGACCAATGCAGAAGATAGAGAGAAAATGAAAGTTGTTCCCTATGCTTCAGCCATAGGCTCTATCATGTATGCAATGCTGTGTACCAGACCTGATGTGTGTCTTGCTATAAGTCTAGCAGGGAGGTACCAAAGTAATCCAGGAGTGGATCACTGGACAGCGGTCAAAAACATCCTGAAATACCTGAAAAGGACTAAGGATATGTTTCTCGTATATGGAGGTGACAAAGAGCTCATCGTAAATGGTTACGTTGATGCAAGCTTTGACACTGATCCGGACGATTCTAAATCGCAAACCGGATACGTGTTTACATTAAACAGTGGAGCTGTCAGTTGGTGCAGTTCTAAACAAAGCGTTGTGGCGGGATCTACATGTGAAGCGGAGTATATAGCTGCTTCGGAAGCAGCAAACGAAGGAGTCTGGATGAAGGAGTTCATATCCGATCTAGGTGTCATACCTAGTGCATCGGGTCCAATGAAAATCTTTTGTGACAATACTGGTGCAATTGCCTTGGCAAAGGAATCCAGATTTCACAAGAGAACCAAGCACATCAAGAGACACTTCAATTCCATCCGGGATCTAGTCCAGGTGGGAGACATAGAGATTTGCAAGATACATACGGATCTGAATGTTGCAGACCTGTTGACTAAGCCTCTTCCACGAGCAAAACATGATCAGCACCAAAGCTCCATGGGTGTTAGAATCATTACTGTGTAAATCTAGATTATTGACTCTAGTGCAAGTGGGTGACTGAAGGAAATATGCCCTAGAGGCAATAATAATGTTATTACTTTATTTCCTTATATCATGATAAATGTTTATTATTCATGCTAGAATTGTATTATCCGGAAACATAATACTTGTGTGAATACGTAGACAAATTAAAACATCACTAGTGTGCCTCTACTTGACTAGCTCATTAATCAAAGATGGTTATGTTTCCTAACTATAGACATGTGTTGTCATTTGATTAACGGGATCACATCATTAGGAGAATGATGTGATTGACATGACCCATTCCATTAGCTTAGCACCCGATCGTTTAGTATGTTGCTATTGCTTTCTTCATGACTTATACATGTTCCTATGACTATGAGATTATGCAACTCCCGTTTGCCGGAGGAACACTTTGTGTGCTACCAAACGTCACAACGTAACTGGGTGATTATAAAGGAGCTCTATAGGTGTCTCCAAAGGTACATGTTGGGTTGGCGTATTTCGAGATTAGGATTTGTCACTCCGATTGTCGGAGAGGTATCTCTGGGCCCTCTCGGTAATGCACATCACATAAGCCTTGCAAGCATTGCAACTAATGACTTAGTTGTGAGATGATGTATTACGAAACGAGTAAAGAGACTTGCCGGTAATGAGATTGAACTAGGTATTGAGATACCGACGATCGAATCTTGGGCAAGTAACATACCGATGACAAAGGGAACAAAGTATGTTGTTATGCGGTCTAACCGATAAAAGATCTTCGTAGAATATGTGGGAGCCAATATGAGCATCCAGGTTCCGCTATTGGTTATTGACCGGAGACATGTCTCGGTCATGTCTACATTGTTCTTGAACCCGTAGGGTCCGCACGCTTAACGTTACGATGACAGTTTCATTATGAGTTTATATATTTTGATGTACCGAAGTTAGTTCGGAGTCCCGGATATGATCACAGACATGACGAGGAGTCTCGAAATGGTCGATACATAAATATTGATATATTGGAAGCCTATGTTTGGACATCGGAAGTGTCCCGGGTGAAATCGGCATTTTACCGGAGTACCGGGAGGTTACCGGAACACCCCGATAACCTAATGGGCCTAGTGGAGGAAGAGGAGAGGAGGCCTAGGGGCTGCCGCGCGCCCCTCCCCCCCAAGTCCGAATTGGACAAGGAGGGGGGCGGCGGCCCCCCTTTCCTTTCTTCCCTCTCCTCTTTCCCCCAAGTCCTAATTCAACTAGGGAAAGGGGGGGAGTCCTACTCCCAGTAGGAGTAGGACTCCTCCTGCGCGCCTCCTCCTAGGGCCGGCCGCACCCCCCCTTTGCTCCTTTATATACGGGGGCAGGGGGCACCCCTAGACACATAAGTTGATCTCTAAGATCGTTCTCTTAGCCGTGTGCGGTGCCCCCTTCCACCACAGTCCTCGATAATATTGTAGTGGTGCTTAGGCGAAGCCCTGCGACAGTAGAACATCAAGAACGTCACCACGCCGTCGTGCTGACGGAACTCTTCCCCGACACTTTGCTGGACCGGAGTCCGGGGATCGTCATCAAGCTGAACGTGTTCTAGAACTCGGAGGTGCCGTAGTTTCGGCGCTTGATCGGTCGGGCCGTGAAGACGTACGACTACATCAACCGCGTTGTCATAACGCTTCCGTTGTCGGTCTACGAGGGTACGTAGATCACACTCTCCCCTCTCGTTGCTATGCATCACCATGATCTTGCATGTGCGTAGGAATGTTTTTGAAATTACTACGTTCCCCAACACCAAGGCCCAACCCTCGTGTGAAGCTTTAGTCGTTGTTGCGCCAGCCATGGTGCTTGAGCGGGGCCAGGAGGCCGCGACCCTTGAGGTTGTCAAAGTTCCTGAGGTCACTACAAAAAAGACACTTCCGTGATGATACGTGTTTGTCACAGTAGGTCACGTTTTCTGTCATGCATGTACATCCATGACAAATTTATGACAAAATGAAGATAGTCATACCTGTGCTGTCGTAGAAGTGTTCCATGACATTAGCAAAATTATCATCACGGAAGTGTCCACTTCCATGTCGATAAATCGCGCATCATAGAAGTGCTTTCTTCAAGGGTGACTGACACGTGGCATCCACCGTAATGGGACGCCGTTAAGCTGTAACATCCCAAATTTTCAATTTGGAATGTTATACATTAGATCATCATTGCATATCATATTTTATTTGCTTTTGGTTTTGATCCTAGAAATTCTACGCAACTCATGGACCCACGGAGAGAGTTGGGGATTTCGTTATTTCCATATTTGAGTTTTCTCAAATTTTGAGAATAGGATCATTTGATTTTAATTATTTTATCATCAATTATTTCTATTACAAAAATATGAGAGAGGGAATAAAATGACTTTCCCAAAATAAAGAAATATTGAGGATTTAATAATAAAATCAAATAAGTTTTATTTTTGGAGTTTTTCGTTATTTTATTTGAATTTAGGAAAATGTGCGTTTTTCAAAATTGCATTTAGGCCCCAAATAAATGTTCACCTTGTGCGGCTTGATTTTAGAAGCCCGGGAAAATTTATTTCGAGATTTTTGGAGTTCGTTTAGTATTTCTTTTATTTGTTTTTCTGCGCGGAATAATTTTTTTTAAAAAAACTGACCTACGGGCCGTGTTAGGCCCGGACTCCTCCGGGGCCGGCCTTTAAAGCCGGGCGCCCGACCCCGCAGCCCACGGAGCCGCCCTGCCGCCCCGAACCCTAGCGCCTCCCGCGACGCGCCGCTGTCGCCGCCCGTGCCGCCGCCGCCGCGCCGCCGGATCCCGCCGCCGCCGCCGCCCGCCAGCGCCGCGCCGCCGCGCCGCCCGACCACCCCGTCGCCGGAGCCCCGCCGCCGCCGCCGGAACCTCGCCGGAATTGCCGGGTAGTTTTTTTTAGACGCCGTTTTTTTTGAAAAACCGTTCGGTTTTTCCGACGGTTTTGTTCGTTTTTTTAGTTTCGTTTTTTTAAATAGATTGGTTTTTCTGATTTATTTAAATAGCAAGCGTTCGTTCGTTCGTTCTAGCGAACGTTCATCGTTTTTTCTTTTTTTCAGATTAAATCCGCGATTTTTCTGATCGCGATTTCCGATCCGATTTTCGTTTTAGTATAACTTTTCGCTCGTTTATCGGAATCAGGCGATTCAAGCGCCTGGAGTTTCGTCTCGAAACCCTCTATCCATTTAACCAACTTAAACAAGTGTTTGCCACTGTAAAAAAATTGCCCTAGATCCAGAATAGTAAAATGAAGCCTGTTTCTTTTACTGTTTGACTTTCGTTGTTTCGTTTGATTTGATTCTTTTTGCAAACCAGAGTTCTTAAGTTGAACCTTCTGGTTAGATCTCTTATTTGAGTTTTACCTGTGCATTAGATGAATACTTATTGTATGATTGTTTGTTTGTCTGCGATAGAATACCCGGAGTGCGCCGCCTGTTACTTTGAATCTCTAGGTTTCACGGATCATCAGCAAGGCAAGTAACACTTTGATCATACCTCCTGCTACCCAGTTTTATTGCATTACATCAATCCTCAAACAATGCATGATTAGGATCTAATTAAATTGTGGGATGGGAAGTAGTTGAGGTAGTACCTATTACCTGTTGTATTCAAACCTTTGGGAGTTACTTCTACGTTTGCCTATTATGCCGTGCTATGCTAGTAGACGTGGATTGGGTGAGTGATATCCATGACAGATGTGAGTTTGTTAAATTAATGGTTTATCTAAGGTGGTAACTTAAACACACATCTGGGTGGATTGAGGTACCTGGGTATTCCAGGATTGCCTGTTTTTCTTTATGGACCGCCACCCAGGCCCAAAGGGATCATGAGATTTTTCATACTAAAACTTCCGTGTGCAGCCACAAACTATTATGGGCTCTAGCATAGTTGATTAAGTCGTGCGAACTCTTACAGGGTAGACTAGCAGATGTAGGGGAAAGTAGGTGTAACGGTCTATCCATCGTAAGGTGCTAGCGCTTCTGAAAGACTGTGTCTCGGTCATCCGTCTTCTCAAACACCATGTAGTGCGAGAAACCAAACGGAGGCGATCGAGTCTTGTGGGGAAAAGTGCGCAAACCTCTGCAGAGTGTATAAACTAATCATGGTTAGCCGTGTCCCCGGTTATGGACAACTTGAGTATCTAGTACCTGGATTATCATGTGAATCTCAACATGTTACTCTAAATTAATTTTGTTGGGTTTTGTTAATGATGATGCTTAATTGGGATTGAGGATGCTGTCAACCATTCTCAATGTTTAACAACTACCATGATAGTTAAATAAAATTTATTCTTTTGCAATAGGGAAAAATTGGCTTTACGCAAAACTGTAACCATAAAGCTTTCCACCAGCCAAATATGCATATAGTATAGTTGTTTCATTCCATTACTCTCTATGTGTTACCTTGCCAGCATATTCCATGTGATGACCCGTTTCGGGCTGCAACGTTAATGTTGCAGACTTTTCAGACGATGATTAAGGAGTTTTTAGGTCGTGGTTCTATACTCAGTGATGCCTTTGGAGTTGATGGACTCACTTATCTTCCAAGCCTTCCGCTGTTATCGTTATTAGATGGCCTTAAGCCATATTTATTGTAATAAGTTCTCTATTGAGACACTTGATGTAATGACTGTGTGATTGCTACTCTGTTATAAATCCTTCAAGTACTGTGTGGTGTCAGCATTACTGATCCAGGGATGACACCTGAGCACAGAGATCAGACTGTTTGAGGTCTGGTCGCTACATAAGCTATCGGATCCATTTTTGGATCCGATAACCTGTTAACAACCCGGACCAATAGGAATTTTCCACGTGTAAAATTCTCATTAGCCGGAGGAAACACGTGTCGGCTCACCGTTCGGACAGATGTCATCCTCTCATTGGACAGGAGGAGCCTATGATACGTTGACATGTGGCATGGACCAACAGAGGCCCATTCCGGTGAAAAGGCCAACCCATTTGACTTGGTCAAAAGGTAACGGGCCGACCCACGGAAAGCCTGTTAACGACCTGTTCGTATATAGCCCATTTACGACTCGCTTACTACCGGCCCGCTATGGCCTATCGAAATTAAGCCCAGTAGCTTCATCTCGGCCGTCCAATATGATTCCAGCCCATTGTAACTTCCGGCCCATTTATGGCCAATGATGTCTTTCGGCCCATATGAGGCCCTTTGTAACTCTCAGCCCATTAAAGGCCCGAGATGAAACTGGCCCATAATGAACAATGTATCACTTTATACCCATTAACGGCCCATTATTCCGTCGGCCATTTCCAGCCCATGTTAACTTTCGGCCTTCTAAGGGCCCATTTATTCTTGGGCTCATTTCTAGAATTCGGTTAGATACGGTCCGTTACTGGCATGTTCCGTTTGTGAGCCAAATACAGCCCGTGGTTACATTCGGCCTGTTTGTGGCCCGTTAACCCGTTGGGCTGTTTTCATAGCGTTATCAAATACGGCCTATTAACGGCCCTTATGGTCCATGAATAGTATGACCCATGTTTGGCGAAATGATTATATGCCCCGTAGAAGGCCCATGGATCCTATGGCCCATAGAAGACCAATGGATCCTACGATCGGTAGAAGGCCCATGGATCATACGGCCCATAGAAAGTCCATGAATCCTACGACCCGTAAAAGGCCCATGGATCCAACGGCCCGTAGAAGGCCCACAGATCCTACGGCCCGCAGGAGGCCCATGGTTACAACAGTCCGTGTGTTGCCATGATTATTGTGGCCTAGTTACCAAAACTAGGTTATTGTGGCCACTAAAAAACGCGGAAAAAGAACTGCAGTGACTACAAGCAAACAACTAAACAAGACAATAAGGAAATAAATAAGCAAGCAACTAACGCTAGCCTATTACAGCTATTACACATATTACATCCACTGGGCATCAAAGTTCGTCACCAGTGCAAATATAGGGAACAAAGCAGCATATTACATACACTGGCCGTCAAAATTGGCCACCAGTGCGAATAAACGCAATAGCAAAACAAGTCCATAACTGAAACAACTTCAGAAGAGCTCAAGAAACATTATCCTGGGTATCCACCATGCTGGCAATAAGCTTAGCAAGCTTATTAGCTTTGTCCTGTTTGGCGCCAAAATCCTCCAACGCTTGCTTTGCACCAGAAAGTATGCATCTGAATGCTCCAGGGACTTCCGCAGTCCTTCCGCTTCTTGTCGCAGCACAACTGATCGATGTCTTTTAGCTTGTAGTTGAGACTCAAGAAACCGAACTGATTCATACAGTGAGTTTGAATAGCTTGTGCAAGCGGTAGTGGCCAGTAACTCGAACAGTAAACCAAGACATGACTTTGGGGTTGCCTCACTATCTTCAAGATAGTTTTCCTTAGCTGTTTTATCAGCTTTGTTGGAGACCAACAAGGATGTCTCATGATCCTGAACATTATCTGCATTACTTCCTTTATAATTACTTAATAAGGCACTCTTCCCCAATATTCTATCAGCATTCTAAAAGAAGAAACAAGAAGACACATAACAGGTTTAGCATGTACTAGTATATGAAACTCATTTCGGTGAACCAGTTCATTAGTAAGGTGGACAAGATTAAACTACCAAGTCTTCTATTGCCAAGTAGTACATTATAAAAGCATCAAACAAACATATATCTATGTCCTATGGTCACTGCATTGTCTTGCCAAATCAAAATAGAGACACGGTTCAAATCATATCAGTTCAAGAGAAAGCAGCACTGAAAGAATACAAAGCGTGGGAAACTAAAAGGCACAACAAGATTACAGATGGGTACCACGGGTCTACATGTACAACAACACTATTGGCCCTGTTATAATTCTAGTAATGTGCATGATATGAGAAGTCAACCGTATACACAATTAAAATTGAAATCAACAGCGCTATTTATAAGAGCAAACCTGTTAAAGAAACATGCTTAAACATACCTATTGTGCCATTGGAGTTTCCATTGGATAGTTCAATTTAAAAATAAGTTTGTATGAGTAAATACAGTGATACAAGAGCAAAGAAGTATGCACGGTAGCAATGGAATCTTAAATGAGAATAGTTGTTCTTCAGGTTTAAGCACTTGTTCTACATGAACATAGTACAATAAGACACAAGCATATAGTACTTAAAATAAAATGAGCTCATAGACCTTACCACATTCTTGGTTCGGGACCAGTAAAGAACAAGGCGTTCCCATTCATCATCCAGTAAATGTGTATCAGGAGAACGTAAGGGAATTTGATGAGTTTCTTTGCCACTGAAGTACATTTTCTTCAGGTAATTCCGATACTGCCACCCAGCATTCTTGAAGATAGCAGAGGTATTAGCACAGGTTACCTCATCCCGAGTTTCCAAATCGGTCCTTCTCTATAGAGAAAAATGAGAAAAAATTGCTGTATTATAACCATCATGGAGGTAGAATGTATGGAACAAAGCAAAGTAATTGCCATGAATAACATTACTTACAAATAACTCCCGGACAAACACCTGCAACTGGCATTTTCCTTCATCTTCAGTATAATATTTCCATGATGGGAAGATACGCACATAGGATTTAACAACATCAAATGCGATAGATGCTAAACTATGAATGGCTGGTTGTGCTTCCTCCACAGGAATAGGTGTACTAACTGGTGGAGTTGGGGTTCGCCGTGGTAGTACTGACACTTTGGGCACTGGAGCTGCCTTATTAACTGCTCTTGTTTGGGAGCTATGTGGTGGAGATGGTGCTGTGTCAATAGGAACTGGGTTACTATCTGCTGGGGTTGGGGTTAGGTTGGGTGAAGCTGGTTCTCTGTCCATCGTAGTAGGGGTAAAATCTGTGAGAGTCTGGGTTATGTGTGGTAGGGATGGTTCTCATGCATGTACAACCGGGGTGCTATCTCCGCCAAGAGGTAGCACTGTTTTATCTGAAGACCATGTTTTTACTCCACTAGATACTGCCATCACCCGCTCCAATTCAACTGGCTGATAAACAGGAAACATAATTGAATGTACAAACATTGTATGAGAGACAGATGCAATAGATAGTGTGGAAAAAAGAGGGCATTAAATAACTGACATGTATATTATTTAACTAAAATGGATAGCATGACTTCACATATATGATGTCTATCTAAACTGGATATCATAGCATACCATAATTCGAAGATACGATGACTAACTAAACATGATCGCATGACATAATTCACATACATGTTATCTAAGTAACCAGGATCACATGATTTAATTCACATATGTGATTTATATGCTAAGCGGAGGGCATTCGCATATATGATGTCTGAACTAAGAACATGGTGTTGAATATTGTGTATATGATGTCTAAACTATGCAATGCAAGACACCATATGCATGATATGAGCAGTAGAACCATGCCAAGTTAGAGCATACACCTCGGTGGGGGAATAGGACTGGTCATCTGTCTCTGAATCCATCTCTGAGGAGCTACCAGGACCCATCAAGAGATCTGCTTCGACAGGTAGCACTATCTGCTCTGAAGGCCTTGTTTTCACTCCAGATTTTTCCATCACCCACTCAAATGGCTGACTCACAGGAAGAGTAGTTTAATGTACAAACATTATCGACAAATGGAAATTTAATGAAGAAAAGGATGGGCTAGATATCATTCAAATATATAATGCCTGGTTAAACAGGATGGCATTGCATAATTCCCATATATGATATTGAAACTAAACATGTGGCATTATAGAACATGTCTAAACTAAGCAGATGACATATATGATGTCGAAAGTAGGCGCTGCAAGGCAACATATGCATGATATGACTAACTTCATCATGCCAAGTTAGAGAAAACACCTTGGGGGGTAAATATGAGTGGTCAGCTGCGTCTGAATCTGCCTCAAAACAGATATCTTCCTCTGGATTACAATCTGGAGAGGGGGGAGGGTTTGCCATTGAACTTACCATGGTGCGATGTCTGCATGACATTCCGTGCAAAACTCTTCTCTTTTTCTCTACATGTTCAGCATGACTGTGTACAATATCTGACACGCATACAAAAAAATTATAGTGATATTATGTAAGGAGAGCATGCAGAAATCTAGAGTAATGGTAAAAACCAATGGATGGATCCAAAAATAATGATAGCAGGCTGATGATTGCTTTAATTTAATAAAAAAAGATGATGATTGCTTTACTATTTGTTTCCCACCCAAGATGAACAACATAGGCATACCCTAGGTGAACCAGATATTAGACAGAGATACTATTCATTGCTGCCTCGATATGTGCCCCACAACTAATTTAGAACTCAAGTTTGAACATCAATTTGGACCTGACTTGGAGTCTAACAGGTGAACAGGACAATAAAGTAGCAGGTAATATTAAGCAATGCATAACATAAGTAGAAACAAAAGAGGGCGACCTCTCTTGTGGACCTGTGTACTCCTCAGGTTCATCTGCTGAGTCGATGATGGTGATGCCGTTGCGGTGGGTGCCGTCGGCAGGGAAGGAGATCTGAGGCGGCGAAAGACGGCCATGAGTTGTGATGTCTAGTTTGGTGGATGCTTCTGTCGATGGAGCAGCTCAGGTGAGGTGGACGACGTCGTGGCAGGAGCAGGACAAACCACACAAAGTTTTCTTCGACACCTACCTGTAACTGAAGTAATTATGTAAGGGCTCATTTGGCTTGCATGATTCTAAAAACGCAAGGATAGGAGGAAAAACACCGGAATAGGATAGGAACGCACATGGAAAACAGAGCATTTGTGAACACAAGATTTATGTCAACATGGGTGTTTGGTTCACAGGAAAAGGAGAGCAGAGGAATGCAAAGAAACATGGCCAAAATAATGTGAAACCATATGAAAGCGTGTACATTTAGAATGTTATTCTGCCACTAATGCACTTGGTCTTGTTTTCATGCATAGGATTTTGAAAAGTAGGTCCAGGTGGATGTTTTGCTCCATTCCTTTCAACAAAATGCATGAATAATTGAATGGTAGAGTGCCATAGGAAAATTTCCTATTGCTATTTTTTTCCGTTGAACAACAATAGCCCTAGTGGATCGACATGAATGTAGAGTAATAAGTGATGCAATAAGTGTACAACCACTTTGTCATAGCCGTGTCGACCTCATCATCATTAGGTTGGTCGCTGAAGAAGTTGAGGCAGAGGTGGCTGCCGGAGGTGTGGAGGAAGATTTGAGGAATCTGTAGACAGTGTCCAGGGCACCGCTCTGTTGTGATGGATTGTTCCATCCTTGGAGCAGCTCCTGTGAGCCGTAAGACGTCAAGGCTGAAGCAACACAAGAAGACATCGTTAATCTCAAGTGGGATTCTAATAGCATCTCAAATAGATGATGTAAAATGCATTACCAAAAAGTGATGGATGTAAAATTTACATCACCAAAAACCACCTGACTACAATAGATGAGGTAAAAACTGTTGAATCTGAACTTAACTATCGAAACTGAAATTTACTGTGGAATCTGAATGTTATTGTCGAAAATGAATGCAATGGTAGCAGAGAGGCACTTCACATGGGATAGTTTAGGGAGGGCCTGCAGTTCATCTTCAACCTGCACCCCCCTGAGCCGCCAGCCACCACCGGTCGAACCCTACGTCGCCTCGCCGCCCTGAAACAACTCTCCACCGCCGGCTCGCCGCCCCGAAACAACTCCCTACCGCCGGTCCGCCACCGCCTCGCCGCCCCGAAAGAACTCCCCACCGTCGGCCCACCGCCGCCCCGACCAGCCATCTAGCTCCCCCCGCGTGAAGCTTTTTCTCCAGCGATCCCCACGCCACCGCCCCACCACCACGCCCCCACCGCTAGAGAGCAGCACCCCACCCAGAACCGTAAGATAGACAGTGGGGTACCTAAAATAAACTGACCCAAAAGTCGATTTAGTCGACTGAATCGTAGCTAAATCGGAGCAGAGCAGCAACACAAGCAAGGGGGAGAGCAGTAGCGCGAGCGAGAACCGGAGCAGCAGCAGTAGCGCGAGCGAGCAAGAGCCCGGCAGCAGCAGCAGCGCGAGCGAGAGCCAGAGCAGCAGCAACAGCTGGGCGAGCGAGCGAGAGCCGAAGCTGTACCAGTAGCGCGAGCGACCGAGCGACAGTCGGAGCAGCAGTAGAAGATCCGGCTAGTATGGACGCCGCCGCCGAAGGGGCCTCGCACTGGGGAGAGCAGCCGTGGAGATGTCGCCCGCGGCGCCAGCTCCGAGGTAGCCGCTCCATGGGGGTGCGGGATGGAGCACCATCGGCGCCGGGAGGTTGAGTTAAGGAGAAGGTGCGATGCGATGAGTGTACAACCTCTTTGGTGGCGCCGAGTAGGCCTAGGCTTCGTCCGAGGAGTCTGTGAGGATGATGCAGTTCCAGTGGAGCAGGTTAAGGCCACGCTGTGGGGATGGAGTAGCCGTGATAGACAAGGCGATCGTTGGAGCAGCTCCTTGGAGGTGGAGGACGGGGCGGCTGAACCGGCGGGACGACGGGATGGATGACGGATCCTCATCTGGGGAGGCGGATGAGGGACGTCGAGCTGTTGCGGTGGACGGCGTCATCGGGGAAGAGGCTCCGGCTTGGCAGCGCTGAGGTGGTGGATGGACGAGGGTGGGGTTTCGCGGCTAGAGTGGAGAGGTTATGGCGGCCTGGGATTTTGAATGGCAAAAAGGAGACGATGGTAGGGGGGAACCATGACTTAGGGACGCGCTTGTCCAAAACGTACGGTGTGTTACAAAAGTACCCCCACCGATTTGAACTAGCGGCCCTTTCTGCTCAGGGTTAGAAGGGGGATTTCACGTGTCGGGATTTGGCAGCTGGACGGAGTTTTCGCGTGTGTTGTAATTTCGGGATCGCAAGGCGCGGGTTGTGAAGGCGCCAGTTTTGGGAGCACGATATCAGAATTTTCGGGATATAACAAGGCGCGGGTTGAATTTTAGGGACAATCCTAACGTGTAATATTGTACTTGTACATGCCAAATCAATTCGCACTTCCCTCAATGAAAAAAATTGAAAGAAATAAAACTATTCACACCACACAAAAAGAGAGTCTTGTCCCGTTTTACTATACAAATGCTATTCAAAGCTACACAAAGAGAGAGTATGAATCCATGTTATGTCCAATTAAATTTTTTTGCTGGCTGTATAATGCATGTAACCTACTCATACCAACATTTTAGTGCATCCAAATGTTTATACTACCGCTGCAATTCGAACTGAATTTGAATCCGTTTCTCTATTTCAATAAGAATCTACAATCATGATTGTTGCCAACTTCAACCATCATTCGTGTATTACCTTAACAACACACCACATGATTACTATAGAGATAGATATGAACTATGTGTACTATATGGACTCGAATTCAATCTTTTGAATACACTTGATGTTGATTCCAAATAATAGAACATTTGATGTACTAACTATATATTCATAATCTAAACCATGTTCCATACATACATCGTGTTTATCACACAAAGTATAGTGCCCCGCCCCCTGCATTATGACAAGTATTTAGCCCTGAGCTGCAAAAGCCACACATTAGCCCAAATTATAATCAATGTTCTACATTATGATATCTTCTTCAAGTATCCATATCCACTTTTTTATAATGAATTATGATCTATGTTCGTCTTTAACACCTTCATGATCCTCTTCTCTTTGTCGCTAGCTAGCACTAATTTTTTTATCGTGCATGCACACGCCCGCCCCCCTCTCACCCTCCATCGTGCACGTTCGTTATTTCTCTTTAGGTCGTTCACCCGCAGTGTGTGTAGGCACTCCGACTCCTTATTTCCGGCACACACCAGTCAATATACCTCTCTAGCCAAGTGTGCCTACCACAAACACATACTTCCCCTCTTCTCTTCTCACCGTCCATGCCCCCTATGTCCAATACGGTTCCACGCAGGTGCACACTCCCGCCCCTCTTTTCATCGATCTCATAGTCGCACACTCCTCCCCCCTCAACATAGTAGGCCTCTCGCACCACCTCCTAGCCGCACCCCTCTCCCCCTGTCTGTCTCTCCGGACCTTATTTGCTTCTAACACATGCATGCATGTATACATACTGATCTCCCTACATATAGCTAGGTCGACTATAATTCTTTTCCCCACGCAATGATAGACTTACCTCATTAGTTATGTCTCTCCCTTTCTCGGACACACGACAGTTGATCTTCCTATGTAGTTACGTATGCTTGCCACAACCATATCGTCTCCCCTCATAATCCTTGCATACCTCCTGACCCGTCTCTCACACACACGTGCATAGATATACAGACATCCCCGCCCTCTCTTATTGATATTGCACTCGTACCCTCCATTTGTCTAGCAGGCCTCTCCCACCATTTGTGAGACGCCACTCCACCACCAACCCTCCAACACTCTACCTTTGTCTTTCTCTCAACCTTATTCCTCCGCTACACATATCCATGGATGCCGATCGATCTCCCTCTATACATAGCTAGGTCTATCTCCTTATCCACACATATACTAGTCGATGTACCTCTCTATACTTAGGTCTCTGCCCCTCCCCCCCACCGATAGTCGAACATTGTAGGTAGAGTATCCATGCCACAGAGAAAAAATGCACCTCTGCCCTCTCAAATTCCAGTAGGCCAGCCGCCCTGTATCTTTGACGTGGGCAAACACAAATTCGATGGCACTCTTTATCGATCGCGCAGCCACACACTTCATCCATGTTTTTGATTCCATCGATATCTCACGCCGATGATCCCTCCACTCTCTTCTCTGGATCACTCCCTCTATATATGATATATCTATGACTCTGTTTCACACACATTGGATATGTTACATTTTTTTGTTTGAGATATCATCGACACATTGCCTCGGATTCGCACAAACCATCTCTCTCACACCCACCCACGTACGTACCTGCACCTAAAGAAGAGGTGCACGCAGGACGCACATACTCACGTCTCGTTCCCTCCACACCCGCGCGGGTACACGGTGGAGTTCATTTTTGTACGAAAAGGCAGCCCACGTGATAATTTGATGTGTGTAGCGGTTGTTTACTCGAAGGAGGGTCAGGTACCACGCCTAGACGGAACAAAGTTTGACTTGACGCATTTGTATTAAATAAAGTTATATATTCCTCCTCAATGGCGCGTAGTACAGGATATAAAACGATTGCCATGGGGAAAATGGAAAAATCCACTCCACTATATACAACGGAGCCTACCTACCAGGGTTTGTCTCTCGTCACACCATCTCACACAAGGTGGCGGTGGCCTCTCTCTCTCATCGTTGGCCAGTGATCCGGCCGCACCCCGTCCGCCGGCGGAAAGGGAGGATGTGCATCGTTTCTCCGTTCGACGGCGTTGAGGTAGCACGTCCCGATCTACGGTACCCGTCGTTCTCTCCGACCAAGCTCCGGCGCATTAGGGACTTCGCCACTTGCTCGCTGCCGCAGTATGGGCAGATCCCGGCCGCCGGCGCCCTCCTAGTAACATCCCGACGACCCTCAGGTACAGCTTCCTCCGGCCTTGCTCCACTGCCCATCTTCCCACGTTGCTGCATGTGGATCTTCTTTAGTTGTTTGCTTACAACGTATCTCGACCGGCGTACTTTCCACCTTGCAATCTCGTCCTCAAACCATTTTTGATAAACCACCATGCTTCTATCTTTCCCTTGTTTCATGGAATATGCTTCTTTTTTCTCGGCGTATGTGTCTTCAACTCGTGTTATTCGCCGGTAATTGTTTCGTTTCTACCTCTTTTTTGCAAACAGGGCTAGCCATTTCACCTCGTTGCTATTGCGACCTTTTGGTGAACTGCACAAATCACTTTTTTTTTTCTTAAGAGTGTTTTGTGCAGTTCTGCCAAAATGAAACACAAGCAACATTTTTACATTTCTGTGGGACTGCAGAAAGGGAGATTGGTTTTGCTATCCTCCTCATCCAACTCCCACCTAATCTTCTCCAAAAAGTAGTTAGTCCTAAAGAGAGATCGCAGAGGTGATCTGCTTCTATTTTTGTGTGTTATGTTTCATCATCTAGTTCCACTATTATTGTAATCACACTGACTGGATATCTTTGCAAACAGGGTTGGTCAACTCGATTTAGTGGAGCTGCACAAAATGATCGGATGTGGTGTCCTCCGTACACCCCCTTTTGGCTACAATGTTGGGTGAAACTAGTAGCTGCCAAGCAATGAACACTGTGCCCAGGAAATGGACCCATGCCTACGAACAACATTGATCAATTATATATTTTTCTTTATTTGTACACCTTCACACAACTTTGTCTTCAGTTGTGATGTGAATATTGGCGCTGATCTGCGAACCATTGAGATGCGTTAGCAGCCATGGTAGTGTCATTTGTATTTGATGGAATGTTGTAACGAGATAATCTTGAGGCAAGAGGATACATGAATCCTAAGTTGAAACCTTTTTTTCCTGTGGGAACCAAAGTTGAAACCTTCATATCATCACAGTACAATTTCATTAAAATTATGTGTACATATAATAAAATTCTGAAGGATTGATAGCAATGCCAGAAACAATTCAACTTCATTTTGCCGACATGTGGGACATCCTTCATCCGGCTCCACCTGCCGTGCAGCAATATTGAGTGCACAACTGCAGGGAAAGATTCACCCTGGTCGTTGTGCCGCATTAGTAATGACTAGTGAGCAGTCAAATCACAGAGCCCCACCTTCGCCATAGTAAGTTGCTTGGACAAAGCAACCATCATTTCTCTGTTCCTTGAATCCGCTGGTACTCCCATATTCCCAGAGTAATAAGTTGCTCGGGCAAAGCAACCATCTATTCACCTTTCCCACAGTAAGTACCTCCTTGGGCCCACTGAAAAGTCACTTTTCTCTCTCCATCAAGTGCATTTATTGTCAATCTAACCCTGTCACTGAAACACCTCTTTGGCTACAGTTAGTTCAGGGTTAGTCATGAGTTAGTCTAACCTCTAGCTAAGTTAGAGTATCCAAACAAGGAGAGAGCAATATAGGACATGCAAGTTGCTCAAAGCATACAGTCAAATTCGTACGTGAAATGATCTTTTTTCTTTTTGAAAATGTAACGTGAAAGGATCTTCGAATGATATAATTTTCAAATTATATAAAATCTTATCAATAGTCAAAGGCATCCTCGAAGAATACATTAGGCCCTACTCCCTCCGTCTAGGTGTATAAGTCACCTTATGAAAACCAAATAATCCCAAAATACTTAGGCGTAGTGCATTAACTCCCACCTTGTTTCTTGTTTCTTGACATATCCACCAATAAGAGATGTGGGGCGTGCATGTTTTCAATGACTCAGACTACCAAACACGACATGCAATGGTTAGTTCATTGCATGCAATGCTATTAATTAGCAAATAAATATTATTTTCTCTTGTTTTCCCCTCTTCCTTGGTAAAACGGTGCACAATCTAAGATGACTTATTCACTAGACGGAGGGAGTATATAAAATCTTACCAATAGTCAAAACCAAGTGTTACTACTACACCAAACAAGTTCAAAACGAGAAACCGGACCCACTCACGGCACGACACGCCTGTCTCATATGGTCCATCGGTCAAAGCGCTTCCTCTTCTTGG
The DNA here is from genome assembly GCF_003073215.2 of Triticum urartu. Classification (NCBI taxonomy): domain Eukaryota; kingdom Viridiplantae; phylum Streptophyta; class Magnoliopsida; order Poales; family Poaceae; genus Triticum; species Triticum urartu. The sequence goes on along the minus strand of NC_053023.1, from coordinate 497,576,812 downwards.
CATAACAATATAGTACAATAATTTCTTTAGAATGCTCTTGGCATGTCGCTAACATGTGATGAGTTAACCGACCTCAATAGACGGCAAAAACGCTAGCCCGCCACACTTTGAGAGAGACGAGGAGCGATAAGCGATACAGGCTAGTGGATTACTAGAGCTAGGTGTCGCACGGGGGCCAAGAAATATGGTGATAGCGTGGGTTGGCCACGTACAGTATGATGTAACTACACTGGGCTGCCATGTTTCGTACTCTTCCGGTCTACTGTGGAGATGATTGGTTGATTTTATATCGCTAAATAATATAAAACACTATGAGTGCAGACGCTCCACCACGAGGTTCCTTGCTCCTTCTCGGTCGTCGAGAATCTATGTTCTTCCACTCTTTTTTGACATGAGCTTTGTTCATCCTTTTGCCAACACGCGTGACATCTAGCATCAAGGTGCATGTGTCATGCAAGAAAATGGAGATAAGCAGTGCGTAAGTGAGTAGTGCACTACGATGGCACCTAGTACTACGTAATATTTTTCCTCCTTGATGGCACGTGAATACTGCATGTACTCAATGACGGAGCACGGGATGGTAGCCATGGACTGATGGACATTGTTGGCCCTTTTTGGAGAGAGTACTGAATACGTATTAAATTTGATGTGTCCCGTAAACTCGCAGAATGATGAGAAGCACACACTGAATGAGGGAGCACGGGATGGTAGCCATGGACATGGTCAACCCTTTTTGGAGACTAATGCATTACTTTTGATGTGTTCGGTCTACTCGCAAACGAGGAGAAGCTTTGCTTACTAGTACGTACACTATCAATGTAGTACCATCATCATTGTTCGACTTTCAGAAGAGACGAGAGAACTTAATGTTTATTTGCTAATTAATAGCATTGCATGCAATGAACTAACCACTTCATGTCGTGTTTGCTAGTCTCAAGTCATTAAAAGCATGCACACCCACATCTCTTTGGTTGATATGTCAAGAAACAAGAAACGAGGTAGAAGTTAATGCACCACACCTAAGTATTTTGGGATTATTTGGTTTTCGTAAGATGACACCTAGACGGAGGGAGTATTATACTTGAAGGCTACAAGGTTGGCTATAGATGACGTGGCAGTGTCATGTAGCCATCAGCTGGTTATACTATTAACCATGCTCTTATAAGGCTAGTCGTAATGGAAAGTATCATATACTAGTATCATGCATATGATACTAGTGTATGATACTACATCCGTAGTGCATAGTATCATATGTTAGTATCATAGATGACTTCATTTATTAGCATGCATGACACATAGTAGCACAACATTTAATATGATACGGTATCATGATATGATACTCAACCCTCTCTTTCTTCATTTAGTTCTATGACACCTCATCAAATTTTCCTAGTTGGCATGCATGATACTACCTATGATACTCCATTACAACTAGCCTAATACTCCTATATTTAGGAACGGAGGGAGTAGCTGGCATGGATGATACTACCTATAATACTCCCATTACAACCAGCATGGTAGAATTAAAATACCTAATCTAAATGGTCGCCGCCCGATCTCATTGTCCTCCTCTAGCATCCGGCAGAAGAAGAATCGAGCAAGACACTGGCTGTATTTGCCGGCGTCGCCTCGGCGGTGGCCTTCATGGGATACAATCGGCGATGGCCTCTCGTGTTCTACTTTTCCTCGATGATGGCGGTGGGCGGGGATGTGCTGCCCGTCACCTCGTCCACATCTGCGTAGCCGCATCACCTCGTCGACATCCGCGGTGGCTTCTTTCTCTGCCTGCATGTCACGGCTATGCGCGCGTCGACGGTGGATGGCGCAGTCGCAAACACTGGAGGCGCTGTACGATGCAGCGGCGTCGAGGGCAGCGACGATGCCCCTGCCGCCATGCTCCCCGACAAGCCGACGTGGAGCAAGTCGGCACTCTTCCTCGAGCTGTATTTGAGAGGCCAGCTGCGGAACCACGCGCTGGCTTAGTGAGGCAACTACCTCTGACGGGCTAGGCTAGGTAGGTGGAGAAGCGAGTTGCCGAGCTCGGCGGGCCACCCAGATGGCTTTTATGCTGGAGAACTGCTGTTCCTGCTCGTCGGATGCCGCCGAAAGAGTGGACAAAATGGTGGAAGAAGGAGCTTGGCCGGCTTCCTGCTCCTGAACGGACGTGTGTGGCCGGAGTTAGTTTCTCGCATTCCACGTGGGTTTCTATATCTATATCTATACTACTATATAGTGTACCAAGTTTAAGTAGGACTAAGAACATCAATCTTAACCGTTGATATTCTAAATCCAACGGCCAATATCAGTAGGATTCGCATGAACAGTACATTGCTGCTACCTCACCTGTGTTCTAAAACAATCAAGACGAAGGGATGTGATGGTTGCTTGTCCGTTTATTTTACCAGGCCACTTATTAGTGGTTGGGTTTTGTGATATGACGGCTTTACTGCCGCGAGACTCGCATGCAGTGCCGCCCTCTACACTAGTACTACATCGGTCGTGGTTTATTAGCCCCCCATTGAATTTGACTGAAGATTTAACTGACAAAATGTTAGTGCATGTCAACAAAAACTATATCGTTGGATTAGTATTTGAACATAGTTTTCAATGATATAATTTTAGGTGACATGCATCAACATTTATCGTACTATATATAATGTTAGTTCAATTTTTGGTCATACTAATCTATAGTAAGGTGCCCGTGCGTTGAACGGAACAGTTATATTAAGACGTGCCTTGCACATGTATACATACTAGTAAATGTAGGTTTTTGAATGCGGCGAGGAGGTGGGTACAGCTGGGAGTGCAGCGGGCGGCGCCCTGGGCCGGCGCGCCACTTCAAATGGCGGATGCAGTGAGGGGTCATGTCCGCCGTGACCCCCTTGACGGTGCACGTCACCTTGTGTCCAGATCTGAGATGCCACGTGTACCAGATGAATGACTCCAAGCTCGACCACTGTGATGCAAGAGGTGCGAGCCGAGGAACACTGTTGGAGACACCCTCCTCATCATCATTTGAGTCCTAGAAGATCTCACCACATCATCATTAGGCATGCAGCCGCCTTCATAGACAACGTGCGCAGAAGGAGTAGAGGCGGCTGGGGACGCACCACGTCGTGGGCACTCCGTACGTGCTCATGTGCGTGCAGCGTGCGTGCTTTTCCATCGGTGCTAGCTCTAAGGCCGAGGCTGCAGTCATCTTCGTCTCCGGCTAGTCATTCAACAATGATGGCAAAGAGGTGCTGCAAGAGATGTGTAGGTGCCATTGTGTGCGAGCTTCGCCGTAGCACGAAAAACCGGATGTCACAGCTTGGCGCATGCCTCCATGGAGCCGAATGTGTGCGCATGCATGTGTTATTCACCATCACATGCATTCTGCGGTCGAGTGTGTGTGCATGCATGTGTTGTGTGCTCCATGCTATGCGTGTTTGTGCATGAGTTGGATCAGCATGAGTTAGTGCGTTGGCGTGTGTACATGTGTGGCTTCTTGCGTGGTTATCAATATAAACTAATAAAATATCTTCAACTTAGCATCTTGATGTATTGTCTCTAGTGGTTAGCGAAGAGTTCATGTTCTTTTATTTATATATAGGCGGGCAGGCGGCAAAAAATAGGGGAAAACATGCAAGGTTCCTTGCAGACGTTCCACCGCGAGGTTCCTTGCTCATTCTCGGTCATCGGGAATCTATGTTCTTCCACTCTTTTTTTATGTGAGCTTTGTTCATCCTTTTGCCAACACGTGAGACATCTAGCATCATGGTGCACGTGTCATGCAAGAAAATGAAGATAATCAGATAAGCAGTGCGTGAGTCATGCACTTCAATGGCACCTACTCCTATACGCAATATTTTTTCTCCTCGATGGCACGTGAATAGTGCATGTACTCAACGACGGAGCACGGGATGGTAGCCATGACATGGTCATCCCTTTTTTGGAGAGAGTACATACTAAATAACTTTGATGTGTCCCGTAAACTCGCAGAACGACGAGAAGCTTGCTTACTACGCCTTCTCCCTCGCCAACGCGTGCGCGGTGGCTCTCAGCACGAGGAGAAACTTTTGCTTACAAGCGGTGGACGTGCAGCAGTTCATTTGGTGTCAGATTGCCAGAAGTACTACTGTAGTACAATCATTATTGTTTGACTTCCGGAAGAGGCGAAGAGCCAAGCATAAGGCTAGCCATAGTGGGAGTAACATAAGTAGGAGTACCTCCTTTTTTATTCTAGAAACAATCACATGCGAATATTGGACGGTAGCAGCACATCAATTGAATCAAAAATCGAAACCTTCCCGCCCGGCGCCAGCTGAGCCCGCCGCTCCACATTGATGGCAAGTCAGGGCGACATGACCTCTCACTGCTTCCGCCGTTGAAGCGGTGCGCCGACCAAGGGCACCGCCCGCTGCACACCCGGCATTTGAGACTACACATACTTTGTGAGACAAAAGGTGGGGCCATTATTAATGATATAGTATTATACTAAAGGGACTAACTATTGTAAGCAGGCTCCATATTAGGTTGGTTCTAGATGATGTGTCAACTTCATATAGCTGGATGTTGGCTATACTATTAACCATGCTCTAAGTGTGGTGTGAGTTGGAAAATTTACCAAGTCATTAATAAATAATTAACGGACGCCTTAATTACTCAGCCGTTTTTGATTTTTTTGTATAGTCGGGCTATTATTGACTTGGACATGGGGTTTGGGCCAAAGGCCTACTATTATACTAATTGGTCTTACTCGCACGACCGACCTGACAGGCTCTACCCTAGCCGCCGCTGTATCATATGGTTTCACACCATTCCAGATCTTAGCGCCGCCATGCAATTCTTCTCCATCCCTCCTTCCGGCGTGCACCGCGAGAAGGGACAACAGTCCTCCGAACCCCGAATTTCGTGATCCTGTACGGGAGAGGGGCGATCAGGTTTTTGGGGAGCACACTCCTGTGACTGCTGCCAGCGATGAATTCCTCAAGGACAACCTTCTTCCCCGACCTCGGTAACCTCTTCATCAATGACATGAGTGACAACATCAACCACAATGGTTCTGCTCCCGCTGTACAGTATGTGATTCTGTCCTCCTGGTTTAGTCCGCATCATTACTTTGATATTTACAATTGTTGTCATGATCTATTTACTATTGATTCGGGTTACATCTCATAGTAAATTTGTCATATATTCAACAATCCAATCCAAAAACCTGATTATAGGCAATTTACTCCGAGTGGTTTTGCTGTGCTTTTGAAGCCGCCTACTTTTAACACTACTGGAATCAGCTTCTTTGCCATCTGCCATGGCGGACGGCAAAGGCATGCATCGCAGACGGCAAACTTTCCGACTGAGCGAGTCCCGGCAAAGGCCTTCTTTGCCGTCTCCTTCATAGAAGCTGGCGGCAAAGGGTTGTGCAGTCCGCCGTCGAAGGCCAGCAGACGGCAAAGATCATGGACGGCAGTGGGGTGGAGTGACGGCCATTAGGGGTTAACGGCGTGCTTTTCCGTCTGCTGACAGACGGCAAAGAGCTCAGCTCAACCAGCACCGGGAAGTTGCCACGCACTACAAAAAAATACACTTCCGTGATGATACGTGTTTGTCACAGTACGTCGCATTTTTGTCATGCATGTACATCCATGACAATTTTATGACAGAATCAAGATAGTCATACCTGTGCTGTCGTAGAAGTGTTCCATGACATTACCAAAATTATCATCACAAAAGTGTCCACTTCCATGACGATAAATCACGCGTCACAGAAGTGCTTTCATCAAGGGTGACCGACACGTGGCATCCATCGTAACGGAACGCCGTTAAGCTATCGGGTTCGGTTTTGTACCCGATAACCCGCTAACAGCCCCGACTAATGGGGATTTTCCACGTGTAAAATCATCATTGGCTGGAGGAAACACATGTCGGCTCACCGTTGGGACAGATGTCATCCACTCATTGGACAGAAGGCGCCTATGATACGTTGACACGTGGCACGGGCCAACAGAGGCCCATTCCTATGAAAAGGCCAGACTGTTTGACTTGGTCAAAAGGTGGCCGGCCGGCCCACGGAAAGCCTGTTAACGGCCTGTTCACATATAGCCCATTTACAGCCCGCTAACCCAGGGCCTGTTACGACCTATCCGAATTAGGCCCAGTAGCGTCATCTGGGCCGTCCAATATGATTCCAGCCCATTTTAAGTTCCGGCCCATGTATGGCCCATGACGTCTTTCGGCCTAGATGAGGCCCTTTGTAACTCTTGGCCCATTAACGACCCGTGGTGAAACTGGCCCGTAATGAACAGTGTATCACTTTATACCCATTAACGGCCCATTAATCCATTGGGCCATTTGCAGCCCATATTATCTTTCGGCCTTCTCACGGCCCATTTATTCTTAGGCTCATTTCCAGCATTCGGTCACTTATGGCCTGTTACTGCCATTTTCTACTTGTGGGCCAAATTCAGCCCGTGGTTACAGTTGGCCCGTTTGTGGCCCGTAATATGTTGGGACGTTTTCATAGCGTCATAAAATACGACCTATTAACGATGGCCCGTTATGGTCAGCCCATGAACGGACGACTCCATCTCTAGCTTGTTTACGGCCATAACATGGTCTGTTTTTGGCCCATGTTTGGCCAATCGATCATACGGCCCGTCTAAGGCCCATTGATGAGATGGCCCGTAGAAGGCCCATTGATGATACGACCCGTAGAAGGCCCATTGTTTCTACTGCCCGTAGGAAGACCAGTGTCACTACAGTAAATATGTAGCCCATGGCATGTTAAAGGCGAGAAACTACTATAGGTTTAGACCTGCTAATGGCCCAAGATGATTATAGGCCCACATTTTGGCCCATATGAGTAACGATCCGGCATGAAGACCGACAACACTGAGATCCACTGAACCTTCCAGCCTAAATCACAGCATACCGACCAAAGAATAAACCTAGACTATACAACAAAGAAATTACGGCATATTAGGAATCAAAGTTCGCTACCCGGTGATAATAAAGCACAACATGACCGTGGATTACATACACTGGGAATCAAAGGTCGCCACCAGTGCATATAAACATGCCGACAAAAGAATATGCAAAACTGAGAGCACTTCAGAAGGCAATAGACCTGGCAAGCTCGAGCCCCGCAAGCAGCCGAACAAGCTGATGAGACCTCAGTTGTGTCAACGATACCTGCTTCATCCCTAGCTGTATGGCACCATAGTGCGCAAGGCAGTCCCCTGACATCTTCATTACATCTTTGACTTCAAGTCGGAGCTGAGCTGAAGCAAGCCTTTCCGCTTTAAGTTGAGACTGAAGAAGTTGAACTGATTGAGGCAGCGACTACACAGAGGTTGTCTCACGCCTGCTGGTGAGTAGCTTCAACTCACTGTCTTCATCAAGATAGGACCTTGGGGTCATCTCGGTGTCATCAAGATGGTTTGGCTCACTATCTTTCCTAAAGTTCTACCTGGCATAAGAGATACGACTCTGAAAGCGAAACAAGGAGACACATAATAGGTTTCACAATTATATAAGCAAATAAATGGATCTGTTCTGCATAAGGAACATGTTTTTACAACTACAATTTAAAACTGGTAGTTGTACATCCAATCAGATGTAAACAGCAGTGGAGGAAATGATTCCTATCCAAATCGATACTAGAACAAAGTTTGAAGGCTTGAGAAGGATGAACTTACATTACATGTTAACACGGGCTGGACAAAGCCCTTCTCCATGTTGATGGAAAGATAATTCAATAAATTCCCCAAAGAAAATTCTTTATAAGCGTTGCCATTATTCTACATTTTGCAAAGAGTAAATATAGATCAAATAATATTGGAAGAAATAGAGGATAATGAAGCTTAGGTGCAGACTGACGATACATAATCAAATAGCAATTAATTAAGTACAGCGTTACAAGGCAAAAGGTACTGATAAGAGGAATGTAGACATCAACGTGTGCAATGGCATTGGCTTTATTGAACATTTTGGTAAGAGTAAATGTAGATATGATAATCTGGAGAAAGTGGAGGGCAGGGCAGATAAGATGCAGAGTAATGCTCGACAATCAACTTTCTCGCGATGCATGTACAATAATACCACCACCGTCCATTATTAGTTGTCTCTCAAATGGATGTATCTAGCACTATTAAGTTCTAAATACATCCAATTGATAAACAATTAATTCGATACAGAGGGAGTACATGACAACAGGTACTTACATGAGCAATCCAAAACTTCATAACCATTTTGTTAATTCTACATTTATCTAAGAGTAAATATAGATCTTATAATTTCAAGCAAAGGAAGGATAAAGAAGCGAACATTTATAGTGATGCTACATAATCAAACAGCAATGAGTGTAAGTATGCTGACAAAGGGCAAGAGGTATTGACAAGAGTAATGCAGAGCCCAGTATTGTTGTGAGATCCTATGATCCTTTGAGCAAGGAGATTCATCTGAAATTAGTTTTCATACAAGAGAGAAGGTAAGGCACATGCAGAAATTTAGGAGTTCAAATTTTGAATTGATATCATAGATAGTACCTGATACTGGGCTATCAGCAGTTCTAATAGGGGTTTGGCCACTGGAGTAGGGGTAAAGTCTGTTACAGTTGGTCCTACGTTTTCTGTGGCTGCTGATCTATCTGATTTAACACGTATGACTACCTTTTCCAAATACCTAGTTTGTACTCCTTGAGGATCTGCAATCACCCTCTTCCTTTTGGACATCTATTACGAAAGAACAATATTTGACTGGAACAACATAGTATGACGACACATGGAATAGGTACAGAAAATGGATAGGTATGGCATATACTCATATATGATGCTTAAACTAAGCGGATGGTGTAACAAAGTAGAAGTAATGCAAGAGGTCAGATGCAAAATATGTGCGACCAATACAACCTTGCCAAGGTAGAGCATGCACCTTGATGGGTGAATAAGATAGGCCATCTGATACGTCTCCAACGTATCTATAATTTTTGATTGTTACATGCTATTATATTATCAACCTTGGATGTTTTATATGCATTTATATGCTATTTTATATGATTTTTGGGACTAACCTATTAACCCAGAGCCCAGTGCCAGTGCCAGTTTCTGTTTTTTCCTTGTTTAGACTATCGCAGAAAAGGAAAATCAAACGGAGTCCAATTGACCCGAAACTTCAGGAACTTATTTTTGGACCAGAAGAAGCCCATGGAGTATCGGAGTTAGACCAGGAGAGTCCCGAGCTGCCAACGAGGGTGGGGGCGCGCCCACCCCCCTGGGCGTGCCCCCTGCCTCGTGGACAACCCGGAGGTCCACCAACATACTTCTTCCTCCCATATATACCCATATACCCTAAAAACTTCGGGGAGCACAATAGATCGAGAGTTCCGCCGCCAAAAGCCTCCATAGCCACCGAAAACCAATCTAGACCCGTTCCGGCACCCTGCCGGAGGGGGGAATCCCTCTCCGGTGGCCGTCTTCATCATCCCGATGCTCTCCATGACGAGGAGGGAGTAGTTCTCCCTCGGGGCTGAGGGTATGTACCAGTAGCTATGTGTTTGATCTCTCTCTCTCTCATGTTCTTGAGGTGGTACGATCTTGATGTATCACGAGCTTTGCTATTATAGTTGGATCTTATGATGTTTCTCCCCCTCTACTCTCTTGTAATGGATTGAGTTTTCCCTTTGAAGTTATCTTATCGGATTGAGTCTTTAAGGATTTGAGAGCACTTGATGTATGTCTTGCGTGGGATACCCGTGGTGACAATAGGGCATTCTATTGATCCACTTGATGTATGTTTTGGTGATCAACTTGCGGGTTCCGCCCATGAACCTATGCATAGGGGTTGGCACACATTTTCGTTTTGACGTAGGAACTTTGGCGCACTCTTCGAAGTTCTTTGTGTTGGTTTGAATAGATGAATCTGAGATTGTGTGATGCATATCGTATAATCATACCCACAGATACTTGAGGTGACAATGGAGTAGGTGCCGGCGACGAGGTGTTATTCGAGGTGCCGATGACATTAGGGTTTTGGTTGATTTGTGTCTTAAGGTGTTATTCTAGTACGAACTCTATGATAGATTCAATGAAAAGAATAGCTTCACGTTATTTTACTACAGACTCTTGAATAGATCGATCAGAAAGGATAACTTTGAGGTGGTTTCGTACCCTACCATAATCTCTTCGTTTGTTCTCCGCTATTAGTGACTTTGGAGTGACTCTTTGTTGCATGTTGAGGGATAGTTATGTGATCCAATTATGTTATTATTGTTGAGAGAACTTGCACTAGTGAAAGTATGAACCCTAGGCCTTGTTTCCTAGCATTGTAATACCGTTTACGCTCACTTTTATCATTAGTTCCTTGCTGTTCTTATAATTTCAGATTACAAATACTCATATCTATCATCCATATATCACTTGTATCACCATGTCTTCACCGAACTAGTGCACCTATACAATTTACCATTGTATTGGGTGTGTTGGGGACACAAGAGACTCTTTGTTATTTGGTTGCAGGGTTGCTTGAGAGAGACCATCTTCATCCCACGCCTCCTACGGATTGATAAACCTTAGGTCATCCACTTGAGGGAAATTTTCTACTGTCCTACAAACCTCTGCACTTGGAGGCCCAACAACGTCTACAAGAAGAAGGTTGTGTAGTAGACATCAAGCTCTTTTCTGGCGCCGTTGCCGGGGAGGTTAGCGCTTGAAGGTATATCATTAGATCTTGCAATCAAATCTTTTTGTTTCTTGTTTTATCACTACTTTAGTTTATAAAAGAAAACTACAAAAAAATGGAATTGAGTTTACCTCATACGCTTCATCTTTTTAATATTTTTCGTGAGTATGATGGGAAGGAAAATTGTGCCAAAGTCTTAGAAGAAGAATGCATTAAAATGTTTGGCACTAAATCTTTGAATGATGAGCATGATTGCAATGTTGTTAGTATGAACTCCTTGAATATCCATAGTACTAATGATGATTGCACTAGTTATGATGAAAATGTCTCCTATAAGCATGTCGATTTTTGTGGAGTGCATTGGGTTTGCAAGTACACACCAAATAGGGAAGATAGATATTGCAAGAGGCATAAGCATTTAGAAACTAAATGGTTGCAAGAAAGGCTAGATGTTTGTGCTGAAAATTTAAACTTTCTTAGCCGTACTTGTGAACTTTGCAATGAACGTGATCATTTCAGTACCCAATGCAAATTGTGTCATGATCGTATCGTGTCCAAAAATTGTGATGACTTGATTTCCCTTGCACATCATAATGAACTTAGTTTGCTCTTGGGTTATGAAGAAATGAAATGTATAACTAAGATTATTCCAGAATTTGCCCTTTATAGAGTTCTTAATTTTGAGCTAGAAGAAATTTATATGTATTGTGCGGTGAATTGCATTGAAAATCCTTATATTGCCAATTACATAAAGAAAAGAAAACAAATAGAGGATGAAGAGAATACTAATGAAAGGGAAGAGACTTCCCAATATTCTCCTATTATTTCTTATGATGAATCAGGTAACGAGGAGGAGCCTTCTATTCAACCAATCTCATTAATAAGGAGCTCCAAAAAGAGGATTAAACCCACACATGATGTGAAGAAGAAAAAGAAAATACGGAGAAGCAAAGGTAAAAAGGTATCTCTCCCAAATGATGTTGCTCCTATTACTCCTTGTGATGATGATAATTGCTATACTATTGGCGCTATACATACTATTAATGATGAGAGTGATTATGCTTATGATATGAAAAGGCCCAAGCTTGAGGATGCTATGTTTGATGAAGATGATGTTTTTGAGAATATATTTGCTGCAATTAATGTTAGTCCCAAGCTTGGGGAATCTATGTTTAATGAAGATGATTTTTTAGTCTCCCAAGTTTTGATATGCAAATTTATTATGATGATAGCATGCCTCCTACTTATGATAATTATTGTGATGATACATATGCTATAAAAGGTAGTGATGATTATATTTATAAAACTTGTCATGATTATGATTACCCTTTTTCTGAACATTACTCTTTTAATGTGGAAACAATTTATAGGATTCGAGTCTCTTATGATATTCCCACTATTCCGATTGAGAAGAATTATGCTTATGTGGAGAGTAGAAAATTTTCTATGATTGTAGATCATGAAAAGAATGCTTTATGTGATGGTTATATTTCTTGAATTCATTCATGATGCTACTTAAAATTATTATGAGGGAGGAATATATGCTTGTAGGAATTGCAATAATATCAAGTTTCCTCTCTATGTGCTTAAAGTTTTGAAGTTATGCTTGTTTTACCTTCCTATGCTAGTTGATTATTGTTCCCACAAGTTGTTTGCTCACAAAATCTCTATGCATAGTAAATGGTTTAGACTTAAATATGCTAGTCATATTCTTCATGATGCTCTCTTTATGTTACAATTCTTATCTTTTATGTGAGCATCATTGAAATCATCATGCCTAGCTAGGGGCGTTATACGATAGCGCTTGTGGGGAGGCAACCCAATATTATTTTTATTCCTTGATTTTTGATCCTGTTTAATAATAAATAATTTATCTATCCTCTGTTATGGTTGTGTTTTTTGTGTTTAATTATTGTTTGTGCCAAGTAGAACCTTTGGGAAGACATGGGGAAAGTCTTTTTGATCTTGCTGTAAAAAATAGAAACTTTAGCGCTCACGAGAATTGCTGCCATTTTTTATTGGAGAGTGATATTTAGTTAATTCTTTTTTCAGATGATTAATATATAAATTCCTCACGTCCAGAAATTATTTGACAATTTTATGAGTTCCAAAAGTATATGTTTGAACCAGATTACTACATACTGTTTTGTTTTTGACAGATTCTGTTTTCTATGTGTTGTTTGCTTATTTTGATGCATCCATGGCTAGTAATAGAGTTTATGAACCATAGAGAAGTTGAAATACAGTATATATTGCACCAATATAAATAAAGAATGAGTTCACAACAGTACCTAAGTGGTCATTTATTTTCTTACTAACGAAGCTTACGAGTTTTCTCTTAAGTTTTGTGTTGTGAAGTTTTCAAGTTTTGGGTAAAGATTCGATGGACTATGGAATAAGGAGTGGCAAGAGCCTACGCTTGGGGATGACCAAGGCACCCCAAGGTAATATTCAAGGACAACCAAAATCCTAAGCTTTGGGATGCCTCGGAAGGCATCCCCTATTTCGTCTTCGTTCATCGGTAACTTTACTTGGAGCTATATTTTTATTCACCACATGATATGTGTTTTGCTTGGAGCGTCAATTTATTTTATTTTGTTTTGCTTGCTGTTTGAATAAAGTATTAAGATCTGAAATTCTTAAATTTTAGAGAGTCTTCATATAGTTGCATAATCATTCGAATACTCATATATCTTCACATATATCTTCCGGAGTAGTTTGTTGTTGCTCTAGTGCTTCACTTATATCTTTTTAGAGCATGGTGGTGGTTTTATTTTATAGAAATAGATGAACTCTCATGCTTCACTTATATTATTTTGAGAGTCCTAAACATCATGGTAATTTTCTTTGGTTATGAATTTAGTCCTAATATGATGTGCATCCAAGAGGGATATAATAAAAACTTTCATATAAAGTGCATTGAATACTATGAGAAGTTTGATACTTGATAATTGTTTTGAGATATGGAGATGGCGATATTAGAGTCGTGCTAGTTGAGTAGTTGTGAATTTGAGAAATTCTTGTGTTAAAGTTTGTGATTCCCGTAGCATGCACGTATGGTGAAGCGTTATGTTAAGAAGTCAGAGCATGATGTATTTATTGATTGTCCTCCTTATGAGTGGCGGTCGGGGACGAGCGATGGTATTTTCCTACCAATCTATCCCCCTAGGAGCATGCGCATAGTACTTTGCTTCGATAACTAATAGATTTTTGCAATAAGTATGTGAGTTCTTTATGACTAATGTTGAGTCCATGGATTATACGCACTCTCACCCTCCCACCATTGCTAGCCTCTCTAATACCGCGCACCTTTTGCCGGTATCATACACCCACCATATACCTTCCTCAAAACAGCCTCCATACCTACCTATCATGGCAGTTCCATAGCCATTCCGAGATATATTGCCATGCAACTTTCCGCCGTTCCGTTTACTATGACACGCTCCATCATTGTCATATTGCTTTGCATGATCATGTAGTTGACATTGTATTTGTGGCAAAGCAACCATTCATAATTCTTTCATACATGTCACTCATGCATCATTGCCCATCCCGGTACACCGCCGGAGGCATTCATATAGAGTCATACTTTGTTCTAGTATCGAGTTGTAATCTTTGAGTTGTAAATAAATAGAAGTGTGATGATCATCATTAATAGAGCATTGTCCCCCAAAAAAGAGAAAGGCCAAATAAAAAAAGAAAGGCCAAAAAAGAAAAGAAAGGCCAAAAAAAAGAAAGGCCAAAAAAGGGGGGCAATTCTACAACCCTTTTACCACACTTGTGCTTCAAAGTAGCACCATGATCTTCATGATAGAGAGTCTCTTGTTTTGTCACTTTCATTTACTAGTGGGATATTTTCATTATAGAAATTGGCTTGTATATTCCAACAATGGGCCTCCTCAAGTGCCCTAGGTCTTCATGAGCAACCAAGTTGGATGCACACCCACTTACTTTCTTTTGTTGAGCTTTCATACATTTATAGCTCTAGTGCATCCGTTGCATGGCAATCCCTACTCACTCACATTGATATCTATTAATGGGCATCTCCATAGCCCGTTCATATGCCTAGTTGATGTGAGACTATCTTCTCCTTTTTTTCTTCTCCACAACCACCATTCTATTCCACCTATAGTGCTATATCCATGGCTCACGCTCATATATTGCGTGAAGATTGAAAAAGTTTGAGAACATAAAAAGTATGAAACAATTGCTTGGCTTGTCATCGGGGTTGTGCATGATTTAAATATGTTGTGTGGTGAAGATGGAGCATAGCCAGACTATATGATTTTGTAGGGATAACTTTCTTTGGCCATGTTATTTTGAGAAGACATGATTGCTTTGTTAGTATGCTTGAAGTATTATTATTTTTATGTCAATATTAAACTTTTGTCTTGAATCTTATGGATATGAATATTCTTGTCACAATAAATAAGAATTGCTTAGAGAAATATGTTAGGTAGCATTCCACATCAAAAATTCTATTTTTATCATTTACCTACTCGAGGACGAGTAGGAATTAAGCTTGGGGATGCTGATACGTCTCCAACGTATATATAATTTTTGATTGTTCCATGCTATTATATTATCAACCTTGGATGTTTTATATGCATTTATATCCTATTTTATATGATTTTTGGGACTAACCTATTAACCTAGAGCCCAGTGCCAGTTTCTGTTTTTTCCTTGTTTTAGAGTATCGTAGAAAAGGAAAATCAAACGGAGTTCAATTGACCTGAAACTTCACGGAACTTATTTTTGGACCAGAAGAAGCCCACGGAGTATCGTAGTTGGACCAGGAGAGTCCCGGGCTACCCACGAGGGTGGGGGGCGCGCCCACCCCCCGGGCGCGCCCCCTGCCTCGTGGACAGCCCGGAGGTCCACCGACGTACTTCTTCTTCCCATATATACCCATATACCCTAAACACTTCGGGGAGCACAATAGATCGAGAGTTCCGCCGTGAGAAGCCTCCGTAGCCACCGAAAACCAATCTAGAACCGTTCCGACACCCTGCCGGAGGGGGGAATCCCTCTCCGGTGGCCATCTTCATCATCCCGATGCTCTCCGTGATGAGGAGGGAGTAGTTCTCCCTCGGGGATGAGGGTCTGTACCAGTAGCTATGTGTTTGATCTCTCTCTCTCTCTCTCGTGTTCTTGAGGTGGTACGATCTTGATGTATCGCGAGCTTTGCTATTATAGCTGGATCTTATGATGTTTATCCCCCTCTACTCTCTTGTAATGGATTGAGTTTTCCCTTTGAAGTTATCTTATTGGATTGAGTCTTTAAGGATCTGAGAACACTTGATGTATGTCTTGCATGGGATACCCGTGGTGACAATGGGGTATTCTATTGATCCACTTGATGTATGTTTTGGTGATCAACTTGCGGGTTCCGCCCATGAACCTATGCATAGGGGTTGGCACACGTTTTCGTCTTGACTCTCCGGTAGGAACTTTGGGGCACTCTTCGAAGTTCTTTGTGTTGGTTTGAATAGATGAATCTGAGATTGTGTGATGCATATCGTATAATCATACCCACGAATACTTGAGGTGACAATGGAGTATCTAGGTGACATTAGGGTTTTGGTTGATTTGTGTCTTAAGGTGTTATTCTAGTACGGACTCTATGATAGATTGAACAGAAAGAATAGCTTTGCGTTATTTTACTACAGACTCTTGAATAGATCGATCAGAAAGGATAACTTTGAGGTGGTTTCGTACCCTACCATAATCTCTTCGTTTGTTTTCCGCTATTAGACACTTTGGAGTGACTCTTTGTTGCATGTTGAGGGATAGTTATGTGATCCAATTATGTTATTATTGTTGAGAGAACTTGCACTAGTGAAAGTATGAACCCTAGGCCTTGTTTCCTAGCATTGCAATACCGTTTACGCTCACTTTTATCATTAGTTCCTTGCTGTTCTTATAATTTCAGATTACAAATACTCATATCTATCATCCATATACCACTTGTATCACCATCTCTTTGCCGAACTAGTGCACCTATACAATTTACCATTGTATTGGGTGTGTTGGGGACACAAGAGACTCTTTTTTATTTGGTTGCAGGGTTGCTTGAGAGAGACCATCTTCATCCTACGCCTCGTACGGATTGATAAACCTTAGGTCATCCACTTGAGGGAAATTTTCTACTTTCCTACAAACCTCTGCACTTGGAGGCCCAACAACGTCTACAAGAAGAAGGTTGTGTAGTAGGCATCACCATCCTCCACCATGCCAAGTTTGTTAGCCAGTGGATCGTTCCGCAATATTCCTCTCGTGCGCCCATTCTCATATTCATTTTGATAATGTTCAATACCTGACATGCATGAAAACATAAAAACAAGTGAGATTATCTTTGTAATGCAGAAGTGATTCTAATCCAATAGTTCCTCCCTATAAACCCCTTTGTGCTATCTCTGCAATTATTCTAAGAGGTTCCATGCATGCTGTAATTTGGTGTGTGCATTAATATAATGTGGCCTACTACTCAAAATATGAGAGCTCCAGAAGTGATGATACTTCGCAGATGACAGCTTCAACATATAGTAAAGAAGAACAAGTCGACCTGACCTGACAGATTCAAAATATACTAAGGGATAATAACTCGACCTGACCAGTCGACCATAAGAGAAGAGGGTCATCTTAAAGAAGAGTAGAAGAGCAAGCAGATTGAAGATATTACAAGTCTTTCTATACATTGTCGGTTGGCCACCCATGATGAACCGGAGTGCACAGAGAAAAACTATTCCTTCCGGTCTCTCCATATGTGGCTCACTTGCATTTCGAAACTAAAGTAGGAACATTTATCTGACCAATTAAACATATATCAGTTTTACTAATATCAGCATAATATCAGATTTGAATTTGTACAACTAAGTTTGTTTAGCTCGATGGGTGGAGCAGTTCTATTATGACACGAACCACGTAGGCTGATCGTGGTCATCATAATATGGGGAAATCGTAAGCATGATGAGTATAGTGTTGACCGTGGCAGTGGGATGGCAGATCTGAAGCTGCAAACCGTGCAAAGGGTAGTTAGCAACCGATATTTGCTTTGAAATAACAACTAAGATTTGGTATGAACAAGAAAGTATAGTCTGACAAAGAAATGCAATTCTGCTGTCTCTCTATATGCCGCGACATGCATTTGGAAACTCAAGTGGGACCTTTAGCTAAGCAATTAAATGTGTCTGTTAACTAATATCAGTATCATATCACAATCATATTTGAACAATTAAGCTTTGGAATTTTGAGTGTTGTTTTGTTTAGCTTGAAGGGTGGAGTAATGCTAGTATGACAGAAAGCACCTACATAGCTCATAGTAGATTAGATAAAAGGGGAAAACCCTAAGCATCAAGAGTAAAATCAGGAAAGTGGAACTAGCTGGACCAGTGGGTGGCGCACATGCTTTTCGAAACGAATATAGGAACATTAGGTGACCAATTAAACGTTCTCTGTTTTAGTAGTATGAGCATCATATCAGATTCGTATTTCAACACATAAGCTTTGGAATTATGAGTGGCATGTTGTTTCGCTTCATGTGTTGATGTCTTGAGGAGCAGTGCTAGCACGACACGAAGCAGGGAAGCACCTACGATGATGGTAGTGAATATAAAGGGGGGAAACCATAAGCTTTATGAGTATAGTGACCGTGACATGGTGGATCTGAAGGTGCAAACCGGACGAAGCTACTTCGCAACCAATGTTTGCATTCAACTAGCCACTACAATTTGGTACGGACAAGAAAAGTACAGTAAACAATTTAAGATCTATTTTCCGGGTGAGATCAATAACTTAAGTACATATGGAAGAGTACCACCTCTCTTGCGACACCGTGTAGGCCCCTGCTGATACGTTGAGGGTGCTGCGGGTGCGATGGCTGTCGGCGGAGGGGAAGAAGACTTTAGATGGCAGACGACCGGGTTGGGGGATAAATCCTGTTGCCGTGGATGAGGCGGTCGTAGGAGCGACTACGGCAAAGTGGACGACGGTGCCGATGAAGCGAGACGACACGATGAAAGGATCCTGGTCCGGCGCCGTGGATGAGAGACGTCCATCTCTTGTAGTGGACGAGGGGGTAGGGGTAGCGGCTCCGGCAAGGTGGAGGATGGGGTGGCGGGCGGAGGAGGCTGGCTGCAGTGGGGAGGTTGTCGTGGTGCCGACGGTGTATGAATGGGGAAATGGAGGGGGAGGGGGGATCTCAAACTTTGGGACGCGCTTGTCTGAAATGTGGGAAAGTTACGAACTTATGCCCCGTTTAAAATTTCGGACATCACGTCGGTTGGGGATAGGACGGTAATCTCGCATCTCCCAAATATTTGCCGGTAATGATTTCGGGTGAGGAGAGGGTGTTTTGCCGCCCACGGTTGGTGCCCATGGTGTATGAGTGGGGCTGACAGGTAGGGCGGTTGTGTCAAATCTGAGGGAAGTTACAGATCTGCTCCTATTTAAAATATTAGCCTACATCGATTTCGGATGAGGAGAGTTTGTTTTGCCGCCCACCGTGGATGAATGGGAAAATGGAGGGAGAGACACATGTCTTTTAGACGAGCTTGAATCAAATGTGTTTTGCCGCCCACGTTTGGCGCCCACCGTGTCTAAATGGGCTCAGAGGCCGTCGTGTCATGCCCGATTGAAGTTACTAGTCTACCCCTATCGACAACGGTGTAAATCCGGTCGATAAGGATGTCAAGTGTCAGGGGTAGACAATAATTTCCATCTCGCAAACACTTGCTTCGGGCAGCCCACAAATGATAGTGGGTGTTTAGCCGCTTCGTTCAAAATTTGGGAGAATTAGCATTCACGTTTGCCCAGGGCCCTGACAACTAAATCCAAATCCAATTTTTATTCGATTACGAATATCCACAGATAATTCTACGTTTTTTATTTATTTCTTCAAAACCACAACAAAGATTTATTCCACCTTTATATATGATTATGATTTAGAAATGCCGTGATCTTCGAATTCAGTAGGTTGGATACACTTTGAGTCAAACAGTTATTTCATCCAATACAATATGCTCACACGAAAAACAATTCACCTTATGTCAATCATGCAAGTACTGAGGATTACCTCGCCTAAAAAATTCAGATCATTACAACACATGGACAACATAGGGGGTCTTACAACACAATCCATTCAGAGACATGACATAACATGCAAGTACAATAATCTAATGACAATTTCAACTACTATCTAAAGAAGAACTAGGATTACCCTGGGCTTCAGATAGCAGAAGCAGAAGGACCTCCTCCTTCTTCAAATGCAACATTCTTACTTCCTCCAATTCTTGGGTTGCTTGCATAATGCGTGCAGCTAATTGCATAATTTACAGCTTCAAGATCGAGATTACCTCATTCATGGCAGCCACACCATCTCTTTCAGCCTCTTGTAGAGCCTCAAGAACTATAATATCTGTGCTCAGACTGCTCTTCGGTAGTGTTGCCTCTGAACTGCTACCATCTGGTAACATGGATGGCACACTACTTCCACAAATAGATTCTAGGGTTGTACATTGTGTCCTAGTGTGAACGGCATCCTGAAAGGTTTCCGCTGGACATAAGTAAGAGATAGTTATCGCATGATCCAGGCAGTAAGCTTACATGGTAAATGACATACGAATTATTGCCGAGCATGGCAAGCTATATTTAAATGGTTCGAAGCAGCATCAGCCAAAAAGAAATTAAAATGGTAAGATGAAACTAGGGATGTAAGTGGCAAATAAACGACATCCGCCAGTCCCATCTAGTTAGTTTTTGCCAGCTCTCTGGTTCATTTTCCTCAAAAAACAAAAACTCTTTTGAACTATCATACCACTAGTGGACTTTAATCGGGATTAAACGGGACCCTGTTGACATCCCTAGTTAAAAGGGAGTGTACCACTGATATATTGAAGTTGCCAAGGCATCTAAGCAATTGAAATAATCTGAGAAAGCACTTAACAGTGTGGCCTCATATAAACTACGAAGACATTCTTGTGATGAAGTTCAGAGGAAAAGTTAAGGACTCAAATGAACTAGGCATGCATTTTTTTATGATAGTGCACCAGGCACTGCTGACATATTGGCCAACTCAGGTATAGCGTAAGAAGTAACAAACAAGCATTCGAATCAAGCAAGACAGCAAAGCAGACAACTGAACTATTTGTTATTATGTAGGATTACAGGTTGAGGGCACAAGCCAAGAAAGCAGACCACACGCATTACATTTCACATGTACTAAAACACACTGGCTTACCATATGTTGCTGTGAAGCCTCGCTGCTATTCTAATGTTCTTTCAAGATATCATCAGCATCCCGTGGTTGCAAATCTACTTGTTGTAGTTTATTCTGCACCCTCTATTTAGGTAAAATTAATTTTAATCGCATGCACTGGTTTGAATTGATCATCAATGGTTCGTCTAAACTAATGAAAGAAGGGTGTGTGCATACACGACAATATATCTGCTTCCCTCTATTTTTATGCTTGTTCGAGGTGCCAACCCCAAAAGAACAAATATTTTGCTTGATGGAGTTGGCAGCTCCATAATTAATAGAAGCATCAGATTAGTCATGCAACTTGGGAAGATCAAGAACACACAAAAAAGTAATGAACAGAGGCTCGTAGCAGTGATGTAATAGCTAGCATCAGAAAATGTAGGGTAAAACGAACAAAAACCAGCGGAACCACATGCTAGTTTGCTGATGTGTAATTAAGCATAGAGAACATGAAGCAGTCTGATGGAACCAACAGGTGGCATCAGAACAACACCATTATCATAAATATAGCATGCAAGAAGTAAAATAGTAGGCAGTGATATCTAGGAAGTACAATAATACTTAGGACAAAACTAAAGCATATTAACTATATGTGCACTGGTATGTAATTTAGCACATGTAACATGTTCACTTCCAGAAGTATGGCCCTACAGGTGCAAGAAGAATAACGCGTCTCATGAAAAACTGAATGATGCCCTCAAGAAATTCAAAGGTGCGGTGCTTATGCTAAGAAAGTGAATGTAGGCGCCGGCCGTTGGATAATAGTATCTGATTCTCGGTGGCGTATGGGTATCATTGGCATACTTGATAGCTAAGGATCATCGATGGTGCTCATGTTGCGGTTGAGTTTGGGCCGGCTGTCGCCGTCGCTGAAGCGGCTCCAGTGCTACGGTTGCGGCGCCTGTCAACATACAAGAAATCTCATTTGTGGTAAGTGAACAGTTGCATGATAAAGAGAAAAACCGAAGGAGTACAGATCGAAATAACCCGATGAGGCTGCAGCATCGGTAAAGCAGGGCCGATGGAGTTGAATATGGCGTCCGTGGAGCGGGTCCGGTGCAGTGGACGAAGGATTCGGCGGGCGCGTTGTGTAGTGCTTTCGGTGAGGCGGATCTGTTGTGGCGGACGAGGGCTTGTATGAAGGGCCAGCGAAGGGACGAACGAGGGAGCCAGTGAAGGGCCTACACTTGGTGGACGAGGGTGCCGGTTAAGCAGATCCGGTGCGGTGGACCATGATGGCGGTCTAGGAGATCTGGAGCGGTGTACAAGCCAGTCGCTGAAGCGGCTCCGGTGAAGTGGTGAGTTGGCAGTTGGGGGTTCCAAGGTGCGGAAGGTAGATCCGTCGGGGTGTGAGGTCCACCGCTGCGGCGAAGGACTAGATTCGGCGGCTTGCCGTGGTTGGGAGGGGTCGAAGAGGGGAAGGTGAGGGGCTCTGGGGAAGAATGTTGGGGGCAAAGAGGGGAAAACAATGGAGTTACCAAAGCAACCCTTTTCCGTTCATGTGGCAGGGGTAAAACAGGAATATCGCAGGGCTAAACTTTCGAGCGCGAGATATTTCGATGTGAGTGGGAAGTTTGAAAGCTTTTGGCGCTTGAAATTATATTCTGCTCTTGTACGGCCGACTATGATATCATGGCCGAGAATTTGTTTGTTTTGCACGCAAAAAAGTGCAAGTTTTGAAAATCAATGTCTCCAACTCGAAACTTAGATTGTCCATTCAATTCAAATATGGATCATTGAGTTACTACAAGAAAATACCATCATATGGTCCAATTCAAATGAAATTCCAAATGTGTTTATCCTAAGTATGATGACAAAAGCAAAAATGTGTATGTGTATGAATAAAGTGGATGATTATAAAGTTTGAACATGCCCGTATGTGTATATGTCTAGGTTTGATATATGAATTTGAAATCACGAAATCCCGGCTTAAAAATGTACCTCCGTTTAAATGAATTACAAAAGCTAATGATGGAGTCGAATTCCAAAATTCCAATCTTAGGTTTGTAATTCTGGTACATCAAAGTATATCACGCATGTTCAAAAGTATCGTTATCTCATAGTCCAAACTGTGAAACAAATTGATCAACCTTGAGTGCACACACTATTGACCATGTATATCTCAATTACGCTAAAGTCCCTCAAATATAGACACCTCACTCTTTATCTGAAGCAACCCCCCTCGTCACCCCCCACACACAGAAGTCGTTCTCTCCCCCAAACACCAACACATGAGCACATTAACACCCCTACCTCTTCTAAAGTCTGGACCGCAATATAGGTCTCTATCACTTTATCTCTTGGGCATGCACACATCTCTTCCCCCACTCTCTAGCTAGGTCTCACGACATCTCTCTTTCCCAAGCACACGCACTATGTAGAGTGTATCTTTCCCATACACACAAAACTTCACCCCCAAACATCTATCTCCCTAGTTATGTGGTTCTCGCACACTCACCTCACACACCACCCCCTCTGCAAAACAAGCACACTTTGTCTCCTTGTGCACCACTCTCCTCTTTCTATCTCTCCGACATACGGACCCGCCCCAGCTCCTCCCTATATACATATATGTCGTGACTCTTTCCATAGCTCCCTAATGTATCATCGTTCTCGATCTCGCACATTGTCCTCTACACCATCTATTCGAGATCTCTCATGAAGTCCCTATCACACACACGATGACTCGCTTCCCTTGCGTCTCCGTACATAGGCCAATTTCAAACAACATCAACATTGTCTCCCTATCTATATGCCATTTATGGACACAAATGCCCCCTCTCTCGCCCCCTCTCTTCCTCTCTCTCTCTCTCTCTCCGCCGCTCTCTCTCTCTCTCGCTCGCTCTCACACCCCTCTCCCACACACAATCAATGTCTCTTCCAAATAGTCTGCTCCCCCCGCCCGCACCCATGCTATCCCATGTGTAAAAACCAATGATATCGTTGTGATTACTCCCGCATGGGTCAATCACAACGAGTGTTTTTATAAAAAATACATCTTGATGTTCCGTGCAATGCACGGATCTTGCTAGTACTCCTACAGAAGACTAAGTTGGTGATGATGGTGTGTCTGCCATCCGTCGTTTGTGACCATTAGATCTACATCTAACGACTGTGATGTAAGTTGTTTCCTTTTCTCACAAACATCCCACTTGTCTACCAATTTGCAGAAAAACCCATAATTAGTATCTTAAAACCAACGACATCCCTCCCCGACCTCACCAAAATAGCCCAAGGAATATATTCTAATTGAAACATAATATATCTCTAGTGATATATGTATATCAAAATTAGAGTGTTTTGTATCAAGTTTGTGAATAAGTATTATTCTAATTATGATTCGTTGCAACGCACATGAACATTGCTAGTATTTCCAACCATGCAAATTCCCTCCTAGTATTCCATAGTTTCGAGTTTTCCATCAAGATATTAGTCACTCATGGTTGATATTTACTTTCAATCATGTACACATATGCACTATGTAAGTAGCCTTTCTTATTGGGTTCCAAACCTTAACTTTCACTCCTACTTACAATATGTAGAGTATTTAACAAAAAACTACCACTTTCAACCAGCCCTAGGAAGAATCTATTGTACAAAAAATAGCAAAAACATAACCAAAATTTCTTAATCCATGCCAAAAACTACTACCTACCGATCATGTTAGTTTAAACCCATTTATGACAGGGTTGGCCCACACGTCCCTGCTGACGAGGCAGCTTAAACCAACACATTTTGTTTGGCCGTTGACACGAGGGACCCACATCTAACCTTCTATCATGTTATTCCCCCTCAAATCATTATTTTTCCTGAACATTACTTCAAACAGTACTGAAGCGTGTTCGTCGGTGGCGCCGGTGATGAGTGAGTTGGCCGCCGCTCCGCCGGAGGGGCCGGACGCCGCGCTGGCCTCCTCACGGGTTGGCAGGCTGGCCCAGGCGTGACTCACGAGCGAGCAAGCCGCCGCGCTGGCCTTCGCTCGAGCCAGATGGCTGGCCTTAGCGTGGCGCGCGCGAGCAATCCGCCGCGCCGCAGTGCCAATCTAGCTAGCAAACCTTGCAGACAAGCAGCTGGATGGAACTATCTTGGCTAGCTAGCGGCCGCGAGCGCCAGACGGAGCTGGCATCCGGGCTGCCGCAAGATGGGCTCCGCAC
Source organism: Triticum urartu (assembly GCF_003073215.2). Lineage (NCBI taxonomy): Eukaryota > Viridiplantae > Streptophyta > Magnoliopsida > Poales > Poaceae > Triticum > Triticum urartu. Next base: position 497,551,744 of record NC_053023.1, on the reverse strand, counting down.
CATCGACGGTTTTGACCTCACCTTCTGCCAGCGGCGGTAGCTGCGTCCCATGGCCGAGGATGACTTGGTGGACGGGCCAGAGGTAGGAGATCACTCGGGGATGTTTGTGCAGACTGACATGTAGGTCCCACGAGTCATAACGCCCAGTCGAATAGAAGGCATTGACTTAATGGGCGACATGGGCCCTGTTTGGATACTCTAAGTCAGAGGTTAGATTCTAACCCCGAACTAACTCTAACCAAAGTGGTGTTTGGATGGCAGGGTTAGATTGACAACAAATTTATCCAAATAGGGCCATGGGTTGAAACGTGTCTATAACGGCACTTTGTAGAGTAGTCGTTTCTTGGTAGGGCTGGTTGGCAAGAGCATGTACATTGGTTGATAAGGTAGTCTTATCTTAAGTCTGCCATGTATGCAAGTGGTAGTAGTTTCTTGGCATTATTAGTGGTTTCTTGCATTATTCGGGGTTTCTTGTAAGGCTACTCATAGTGGGGAGTATCATATGCTAGTAACATGCGTATGATACTAGTGTATGATACTACCTCCATAGTGCATAGTATCATAAACTAGTATCATAGATGATCATATTTATTGCCATGCATGACACAAAGTAGCATAGCATTTAACATGATACGGTATCTACCTATGTTACTCTAACACTCTCTCTTCTTTAATTATGTGCTACATAAGCATGTTTGCTAGTCCCAAGTGCATGTTACCACTTATGTTACCCCCACTATGGCCAGCCTAAGGAACAATGTACTACTAGCGACAAAAGGTGATTCTATGTTGCGTTGTACTCCAACGAGTACTACTACTGGTCACGGGAGTGTATACCTCGTTTTGTGGGTTCAATCCCGGCCGAACGCACGGCGGTCTTTTTTTTTAAATAGTAACTTTGCTGCGAGCCAATATTTTACACGAGTAGTTTGAGTTTTGAAGTCAAAAGGACGTGCGGCACCACAATCTGGGTGCATTGGATAGCCTAGCCACGTGAACGGGGTTTCCTTCCCAGCATATCGTGGCTCACGTGCTTTCCCTAGCCGCACCTCGCTTGCAGCTTCCTCATCAGCTAGTAGCATATTTAAACTAGCACCTCCCAATTAAGCCCGAGGAGCCGGAAAAGCCTGGCGGGGCATTGGGAACTGTGCAATATGGCTCTGTACGTAAAGTGCTCTACTACTACTACTCTGTAGCTTGTGGCGTTTCACGCATGGACTTCACTCCATTATTGGCTCTACTATATAAGAAATTCCTCTTGACGTGTTTTTTTGAAACGGAGGCAAAAGCTTTGCTTCATCTCATTCATAAAGAAGGAACTACTAACAAAGTTCGACGAGATCCATTACACCTCCACAAATGGAAGCGAAAAGCCTAGTGTTGTTGTATCAAATAACTCAAATGTTCTGCCCCCGCAGTAACCATTGCTGATAAACAGGCTGCTAGTGTGTGCGTGAGAGAAGCGGTTGAGTAGGCCAGCTACGTGAGAGTAGCGGCTGAATAGAGCACTGAGAGTATCCACTAGGCCACTACATAGGTGTACTTTCCCTGCATTGATAGTACAGCGATGGTTCTAGATAACAGTAGTACCCTCCACTTCCAACTGTAGCTCCTTGGCCCTGAGATTCAAGAGTTCAAAAATGGTGCACTATACTAGAAGTACAGTACATAGCACTAGTAGTACCCTCGCACCACTAGTTGAGAAAGTAGTACTAGTACTGCTACAGTACGAGTACTTACTCCTCCGTCACGTAATGTAAGAAGTTTTTTTGACACTAGTTGGCATGTACAAAAAATAGAAAAACATACCCAAAATTTCTTAATCCACGCCAAAAACTACTAGCTTACTACGCTCTACAGTTGGAAGGGACGAGGCCCTGCGGTTACTACGCTCTTATCTCCTCCTCGCCAGTTCCCCTCCCCCGGAAGAGAAGGCAGTTCGTCGCTAATCCCATGGATTCGCCAGGCGGTTCTCCTCCTCGTCGGGGCTGGGAGACCTTGGACGATGATCCTGTGGGAGAAATGCATGCCGCTCCGACGTCCTCACCGCCGCAAGACTCGGTGCTTCCTGCACCAACTATTTCAAGACGGTGCTTAAAATGGCTTGGGAAAAGGCCATGTTTGTTGGTCTTCCATGAATCCTCGAGGAGAAGGTTCTTCTATGGGACAATCCTTTGAACAGTCCACCACTCCCTAGCCATGGTTGCACGTTGACTCCGCTAGAGTTGCCGACGTTGAGAGGTAGTCAGATTTTGTCCGATGAGCAGGTCAGTAATGGAGTTTGATCATGTAGTACTTAGTTATTCCATTTCCATCCCGTAATTTCTCCACTGCCCACCGTCTTATATATAGGTCTGGGTCGGTGCCAACGAAGATTGGCTTGCATACCTCCGGCCGGATACCACCATCATTTTGCACAACATCCACAGCAGTGCGGCCGTTCCTGTAGACCCCTTCTCCACCATTGGGATCAGCCTTCCGGACTGGCTGGGCTTGAATACGTATGATGATGCCTACATGAGATTGAAGAAGATAGCAATTGCGGACCCGCCGACAAAGCGACGTGGCTACGATGATTACTATCTCATCGCGGTGTTTGACATAAGGATTGCCATCAATGCAAGAGGCAGTAACGGCAGAGGCCGGCGCATGTTGGCGGCGGCAGATTTGTACCCCTACACGTTCGAAGATGCCGTGCGCCATCTAGGCCGCATCTTCGTGGTGACAAGCCAAGGGACTTGTTTCATCTGGTTTCCCTCCTACGGTACGGGAGATTACAAACGGAATGCACAAACCATCATTTGCATCCCTAACGGTACTCCATTATTTTGCAGGGACCAGTCATCCCGCGATCAAAATAAGATCGCCGATCCTGGATGCGCATTTGCATCCGCGATTCGGTCTAACCTGGAACCTTGTAGCTGACTTTGGCATATTGGGATCAACTATCTTAGCAGTCATTACCCATGGTACCACTGATGTGCAACATGGTCACACAATCTACCATGATCGGACCGTCACCATCTACCCAGGTATTCCATTTTTTAACCCTCTCGCCTTCTCTTTCATTGTTGTACTAGTACTCTACTTACGTACTAGTAGGAGTACTTTTTACCTTGGAGGACGCATATAGCTAGCTAGGCCCTTGAAGACTTGAACCCACTAGCTGCCACCATTTTTGTTTTTCCATGTCTTACTATCTCATCCATGTAGCCAACAGTGGCTATATATAATAAGCCGGTTATTTTACTTCCTCTATACCGGAGTAGTACTAGTTGCTGCACAGTATTACTGACCGTCATATTTGAGCACAACATTATTATGCATGGACCTTGACTATGTACGTCACCATGTGTCCAGATCTGAGATGCCGCGTGTACTAGATGAACGACGCCGAGTTCGACCCCCCGTGATGCTACGTGGGTGCCGAGGAACACTCTTGGAGAGTACTCGCTTTTCATTGGGGATAGCTACCCCATTGTGAAGCGGATGCCACATTCCGTGCACGACACGGAAGACCTGCCGTTCATGAAGCATGGTTGTTTCTTCAGTGCGCACCGCCGGATGAACGACATGCTAGGACACGCTATCCCTGATTTATGCCGCTTCAGCTTGGATGAGTCTCCATCGTGTGGAACCGGACTAGAAAGCTACGACAATGATTCCTGTTGCCCACTGCTATGGATCGTTCCATCCATGAAGAACACCTGGGACTGGAACCTGGAGGAGGACATGTCAGCCCATCTATAACGTGTAAGTGGAGTACGGTAAATTGTGAACGGTAGCGCTGTGAATATATGTAGACTAGTCATGCACAAATTTATCACATGAATTGGAGATGAACTTGTGTGGCATACTGGCATTTGCCCTTTAGAATTTATTACTAGTAAATGTGATATTTGTACATGCAACTTGTGTGGTTGTTGCACGGGCTCCAACACGCTCTTTGGGAAAAAAAGGTGGCACAACTTTGGATATACGTGGCGTGGCGGCATCATACATTAGCATCGTTCGCTATAGTTGTAGTACGCTCCTACTAGGACGACAACTCCTATAAAACCTTGCGCTTGGCTCTTTGCCTCTTTGGGAGGTTCAACAGTTCATACTCATGTGAACCTTGCACTTGGCTCTTCGCCGCTTTGGAAGGTCCAACAATGATGATACTCCCTTCGTTTCTTTTTAGTCCGCATATAAGGTTTGGTCAAAGTCAAGCTTTGTAGAGTTTGACTAAGTTTATATTAAAAAATATAAACATTCATAATATGAAATCAATATTATCAGATACACCATGAAACATATGTTCATACTATATAGTTTTAGTATTGTAGATGTTCATATTTTTTATATAAATTTGGTCAAACTTTGTGCAGTTTGACTTTGACCAAATCTTATATGCGGAGTAAAAAGAAACGGAGGGAGTACTAAAGTACACATTATGCTTCGGGCAATCTGACACCGATTGAACAACTGCACATCCACCACAAGGGCGAGGGTGAGGGAGAGGGAGAGGGACAGGGCGCTGTAGTCAAAATCCTCTCCTCGTCCTGCGAACCACCGTGCGCGTGGGTGAGGGAGAGGCGTAGTAAGCAAGCTTCTCCTCCTTCGGCGAGTTGACGGGACACATCAAAGTAGTACTAGTACTAGTCCATACTGCGTCCTTTCCGGTTAATATGGCTTAATTTGAAACGAGAAAAATACACTGGCTGTCAACGTATGTAACGATACGCTCTTTATGGTCACTATATATAGTTTTGCGGTGATTATACGATCACTAGCTCATCGTAGAGCACCGTATTGCACCCTAATGACCGGCCACATAGTCGATGTGGCACTTTGTTGACTGGTTAAATTGTCACCTGGTATCTTGGTCCCACCTGTCAGTTGGCAGAGCAAAGAAATCAGCTAAAAAACAAAGAGTGTAGTACATCTACACTTCCAATGCATTTAGCCTTTAATCTAAATCGATGTTGATTGACTAATGCACCAACTTGTGCTCTAGGTATAGGCTACGTGTCTATCCTTAATTACAACATGCAACGACCTTCATTTAATCTTCTTCTCTCAATGGTCGCATGCACACATAAGTCTTCTACTTTTGGGCGTTAATTATGCCCTGGTCAATATGTAAATCACTAAATATACAGTCTTTCATGGATGTAGGGAGTAGGTTGAGCACTTGAGCGCGAGAGTGTGTGTTGCGTCATTTGCTGTGTGCCGCATGGGTGTGTGAGTGTTACGTGCGTCCATGTGTACGTGTGAGTGTTGCATGTTGCATGCATGCATGCATGGGGCTTACTCCCTCCCATTGACATGTTCATATTTCAAGCTTCCTCTGTTCCCTCCATATGGTGATACTCCCTATGTTCCCAAATACGGAGTAAAATCCTCCCTCTGTTCCCAAATACGGAGAATTTTTTTCTTTCTAGAGATTTGAACAAGTGACTACGTACAGAGCAAAATGAGTGAAGTGAGCGTAGAGGCATAGGGATAATGTAGAAAGGAAGTCTTCGCGATCCATTATTCCCCATCTCGGTCAGAGAGAACTATTCAACTAGTCTTCGCAGTGAAGTGACAATACACGCTGCAGCAGATGGGACACTTAATTAATAAGCTAAACCAGCGTGTTGGTGTTACTAAATCAGCCTTACCCACTACTGCCATCATGTTTGCCAGTAGAGCACGCTTCTGTCCTCCATTAACTGACATATGGGCCCTCTTGTGGTATACCCACATGTCATCGGTGTAACTATTTACACTCCGAAGGACGGTATATCCTGGTAGTAGTAGAATTGAGATTTAATGCACTTTCTTCCCCGTCTTCCACTCTTCTTCCTCCTCTCTTCTTCTTCCTCCTCTCTTCCCCATCGTCGGCCACAGACCATTTCCCCCCGCTCACTGCTCGCCCGCCCGTGCTATCTTCCTTGGTAGCTCCTGCGTACCATATCCCCCCGCTCACTGCTCGGCCACGCGAGGAGAAGCTTCTTCGCTCGCCCGCCCGAATCCACTTCCCCGCTGGCTCGCAGGCACCGAAAACCCCAATGGCAGAACCAACTGACACGCAGAGCCGTGATTGGAATACCCTCCCCGATGTTCTCTTGGAGCAAATTTGTAATCGTATGGACCTACTCAGCACTGTCCGTCTGGCCGCATGCTCGGTGTCTTTGTACCGTCTACTCGTCTGCAATCGGCCGGCTCTTTTCAAGACACCCTGCTTGCTGATGCCCGATCCTCGCAGGTGGGCCAGACACCGAGTTGACGATCCTACGGAGGTTGCCGTGCTGCCCCTCGACATGCTACCACTACCCGTCCACCTGTCCTTCATGCGCGGCCACTACTGGGCAGGCATGAAGGCCAACTAGATCGTCCTCATCCACCAATCCGGTAGTCCGTGGCGTATCGTGGATATCTACACCCAGCAAGAGATCACCTTTCCATCTTTGGATACCGCCGCCATCGAGCCTCGTGGCCCGCCGGACACTCCTGCCTACTACGCACAAGACGCGTCGAGCTTTTGGCTCGACCTCTATTTGCTGAAGGTTGTAATCTACGAAGTGCCCACACCATCAGAAGACTACATGGATTACAAGCTCATTGCCATGTTCAACATGGTATTACTCTATCTGGAATCCGGTCGCCATACATGGTTATGGCTCATCGTCGATCCTCTTTACCCAACACTTCCGTCGGATGCTATAGTGCATGATGGCATCGTTTATGCGGTCGACGCACAGATTGGCTGCCTATACTGGTGGAATCTATCGTCGTGTAATTGTTCTATCTCATCTCATCTTTACCTTAAGAATACGACTGTCTGTTCATTGTTACAAATTTAGAATATATAGTATGTCTATAACCACATCATTTCTATATGTTCCTCTCATTTCCTAAATTTTTATGACCACACATGTTATTGTTAGAGTTGATATGAGAACAGTTGGTATCTAATGATTGTTAGAATAGATATTATGAGTATAACCTCATGATTGCTATATGTTACTCTCATTTCCAGGATTTTTATAACAATGCATGTTATTGCTTAGAGTTGATATGATAACTGTAGTAAGTGCTATGGTAGAATATGAGTAGGCCCTGTCATATCTGTTTTCCTCTCATTGTTACATGATGTTTGAACCATGATATATTGCTACAATATGAAAGCCATTAATCCTCCTATCGGCGTCCTGGGAACGGGGGTCCCCAGACTTGCCTGCCTGCGGCCCGCGGCGTGGCTGAGCATGCAGGCCGCACGACCCATCTTCATCAACAAGGCATCCAAGACCCTCGCGAGGGTCCAAGCCTTGTGAGGCGGACGACGCAAGACCTCCTCGGGAGTGGCCTAGTTGGGCAGGCTCACGAGGAGCGGAGATATCAAGGTGAGGCAAACCTCACAAGACCCTCGTGACGTGAGCCATGATGCACGACACCAGGCAGGCGCCAGCGCGCACAGCGTCCTTGTTTCCTCTTTGGTGCTAAGGAGGTTAGCGTAGGCGAAGAGTACCGAGGCATCAAGCAAAGGTTGCCATATCGGTGCAACAAGACCAAGACCAGGAGGACGGCAAGACGGAGGTCATCGTGGAATCCAAGACGGCGTCACCACAGAGCTTTTCGCAGGCGAAGACCACTTTTGTCAGGATAGCTTGTACTAGCTGTCCCCCTTCGAATTAGCCCGCCATTGTTGGCTCCCTTCCCGCTCGATATTTGGGAAGAGGACCAGGGCCAGTATAAATAGGACTAGCCACCACCTTAGAGAGGGGGATCATTCGAGGGACGGATCATTCAGACCATCCTCACACACACAAGCTCACCGAGCTCAAGATCACCTCAACCTCAGGAGGCTGTTCTTCCCTTGTACTGTTCATCATTAGCCCTAGAGGCAATCCACCACCACCATACTGGAGTAGGGTATTACACCACAACGGTGGCCCGAACCAGTATAAACCTCGTGTCTTTCTGTGTTGCGAGTTCGTCGAGTTTGTCCGCGAGATCTTAGTGAGCTAGGGCGTAGATCGGTGGGAGGAAAAGACTTCGCGCGCACCCCAGTGTTCGAACCTTAAGGGTTTGCCGGAACCCCACATCCGACATTTGGCGCGCCAGGTAGGGATGCGCCGTAGCTTCCCTTCCATCAGTTCGTCGCTCCGTCGTCTCCATGGCGGATGCACGCCGTGCTCGAGCTGAGCGTCGGGCTGCCCTCACTGGCCGCGTTGCTCAGACGGATCCCGTCGGCGGGCCACATCGCCATTCTCCATCCCCTGCCGCCAACGCTGCCACCGGCCCGACGGGGAACGAGCAGCAGGCGTCCTCGCTGTATCCTTCGGTGCGGCAGGACGACCGCACCGCCACCCCATCGCTGACCCTTGCCGGTTCTTCGTCTCATGCGCACTGCACTCCCATGGAGGCACGGGCCGCGCTCCTTGCAGCGAACGAGCTCCTGCGCTACCGCCCCATCGATGACCTCTACGAGGAGTGGCTCGAACGCGTCGCCGAGCCCGTCCGCGCTGCGGGGGGCTCTCCGGTGCCGTCCCATTCTCTGCCTCCCCCTCAACCAGCCGCGGGCAACGGGGCTCATGGCGCGCCTCCACCACCTCAGTCCCAAGACGTCGCCTTGGCACCAAGGCGCGCGGCTCCGCGACGTGATCCGCCGCGCCCAGCACCCGCCCGTGAAGAGAGAAGCTGCGAAGAAATTCCGCGACCGCGAGAAGCTGCATCTGCGCTCCCCGCGCCACCTCGTCAAGACCGCGCACCGCCCGCAGCCGTGCAGCACGGACCACGTCAAGACCGAGCTCCACCTCCGAAGCGGGCCCAGGCAACCACGGCTGGCTGCCGTGCCTTCACACCCGAGTTGCGTAGCGTCGCCTGGCCGGGCATGTTCAAGCCGGATTTTCCTCCTCGCTACCACGGTACCGCTGACCCCGCGGAGTTCCTGCAGCTCTATGAGATGAGCATCGAAGTGGCCAACGGTGACGAATAGGTCATGGCGAACTGGTTTCCCATGGCTCTCAAGGATGGAGCTCACTCCTGGCTCCTGAACCTGCAGCATGGCTCGATCTCCTCCTGGGACGAGATGCGCGACCGCTTCGTCGCCAACTTCCAGGGCACTCGCGACCGCCCACCGGCTGCAGGTGACCTACGCCGCATCAGGCAGCAGCCAGGAGAGACCCTCCAGAAGTACATCCAGCGCTTCAACAACACCCGCTTCAAGATCCCCAAGGTCACGAACGAGGCCATCATCTCCGCGTTCTCCGACGCGTCCGTGATGTCAAGATGATGGAAGAGCTCGCCATCCACGAGGAGCTCTGCACATCTCAGGAGCTGTTCAACCTGGCGACCAGGTGCGCAAGAGCTGAGGAGGGGCACCTCTCTCTCCTTGAGCCGCCAGCCGTGGGTGCGGAGGAGAAGAAGGCCAAGGCCAAGGACGTGAAGCGCAAGGAGGTTGTTGTGCTCACAGCGGAGCCCGACATCAAGCGGGGCAGAGACCAGCCCGAGTCATCCAAGAACGGCCGACCATTCTGCACCTTCCACAACCTGAACACCCACAACACCAGCGACTGTCAAGAGCTCAGAGCCATACGAGAAGGACGCTACGGTCGACGCACCGAGCGCAACGACCGGGGCTACGGCCGCGGAGGAGGACGTGGAGGCGGACGCTGGGACGACCGTGGCCCGCGCCAGGAGTGGCGCGACCGGTCTCATGAGGACCGTTGGCAGGACCAGCCTCGTGAGGGCGCCTGGAGGGACTCGCCTCGTGAGGATCGCCCCCAGGGCAACGCCGGTCTTCCCTCGTTGCCACCACCAAGAAGGAACGACGACCACCACTAGGACGAGGGGGCTGGGGGCTTCTAGGAGCCGCGCGCGGTCGCCTGCATTTTGGGCGGCGCCCAGGCCCGAGCCCCTCAGCGCGTCTTCAAGCAGTTTGCTCATGAGGTGAATGCGGCGCTCCCCAAGCTCGAGGCCGCGCGCCCGCTTAGGTGGTCCCAATGCGCCATCACTTTCAATTCGTCGGATCAACTCAACTGCGCATCCACCACTGGCACGCTCCCTATGCTGTGTTCCCCAGTCATGAGCAATGTGCAGGTCACCAAGACCCTCATCGACGGTGGCGCAGGGCTCAACATCCTGTCCGTCGACACGTTCGACAACCTCCAAGTGCCATATGAGCAGCTCCAGCCCACCAAGCCTTTCTCAGGAGTGACCAATGGCTCCACCACGCCAATAGGGCAGGTCCGCCTGCCAGTAACCTTTGGGGAGTGCAAGAACTACCGCACCGAGCTCATCGACTTCAACGTCGCGCACATCTGCCTGCCGTACAATGCCATCCTCGGGTATCTAGCCCTGGTCAAGTTCATGGCAGTTACTCATCACGGCTACAACGTTCTCAAGATGACAGGAAGCAGAGGAATCATCACGGTCCCGTGTGAAGAGAGGGATGCGGTGTGCTCCCTCGAGCGCGCTTTTCAAGCCGCAGCAATCGAGGACCCTGATAGCAGAAATGAAGGCCTGTGGAGGCCATCCCCAAGAAGAAGCAGCCGCGCCGTGCAGGACCTTAGGAGGACGGCGTCACGGCAGAAGCCATGTCAGGACCAGCGCCCGCTCCAGGGGCGCCTCCCTCCGTCGCATAGGAAGGCGCACCCGGCGCCCTCCTCAGGCAGGGCTCGGGGGCTCTCTTTTGGAGGGCCTCAGACCTTGACAACCTCACGAGGGAGGCGCTTGGGCACCACTTGGAAGCGTGCTTCGCGGCACGTGACCCTCAGTAGAGCACAGGGCAAGGAGTGCCCACCAGTCAGGAGTTTATCACCAAGACCATCCAGGAACTGCTAGAAGCAAGAGCCATGTGCGGTGAAAGCCGCCCACGGGGCGCAGCTCCGCATCCTGGCGAGGATGCTGGGCTGCGTGTCTACATCGACGTCCCAAGGCTCAACAGGGTCGCATCTCAGGAGCGTTTCTGGCCTTCGTGTGTGGGCCACTGCGAGGGCCCGCTGCACAGCTACGTTCGTATGCCCTTCGGCTTGCCGAGCATGGCATCGGCCTATCAGCGCAACATGCGACGTGTCCTGGTGGCTCAGGAAGCCACGTACCATGCTGTTCTGGAGGAGATGGAGACGGTCTTCAGGGAACCTCCCGAACCCTCATAGCCTCCCGAGGCTCAGGGTTCTGGCTGCTCGTGAGGAGTCATTTCTTCAACGCACACCTTCAGCTGCACCAACTCTACTTCGTCTATAGAACCAGGTGACATCTTCCAAGTTCGTTTAGCTGGGAGCGCCCCTCGGGCTGCATTATTCCCAGGCCGCGTGGGTCCGTCCCCGCGGCATGTATCCCTTTTGCTTATGTCTTCAGCTTACCTTGTTGGGGGCGCCCCTCGAGCTGCATCATCCCTAAGCCGTTCGGGCCAGACCCGGTGGCATGTATCTTCCTGCACTTATCCAAGCTGATCTGCTCTCCATGCTTAACCTGCCAACTGCTATCACCTGCTTGATCATCGTCCCCCCGGGGCCTCCACATAGGCACGGCGCTGGTGCATGGGTCTGTCCCTGCCACGCCGACAAATCTGAGCGGTCGAGCTCTGGCTTGCGGCACGCCCCGTGCACGTCACCTCACCAGGCCCTTAGTGCCATCTCCTCATCTAGAGCAACCAAAGTCAGGCTGTCAGCTGTGACGGCAAACCGTGTTTCTTCTTGTGCCGTGAGTCTCCTTTTCTCTCATGCAATTCGCTTGCGCGTTAAAAGGGGGGCTCCTGAGCATCGCGACTCAGGAGCTCTTACTAGCTCTCCAGCCCTCACCCCTGGCCTTGACCACGGCATCGCGACCTGGCATACCAGCGGCGGCTGAGCTCGCTCAAGGGCCGGGACCTGAGGACGTAGAGCACTAAGGAGAGCATGAGGGGAGGGAAACTCGTATGGGCCAGCCTAGCTATGCCGCACGAGTAGGCACGCAGCCCTAGCGCAACATCAGGAGTCACCACGAGATCAACGAGATAAGTCCCGCACTCGGATTGGCTAAATGTTTGGTCCTAATGGTCACTCATGCCTTGCCGCAGCCCCGTTGCAGCCATGTCAACTCCCTTTCTCGCCTTACCATGGCTGGTTGAGCTCTAAGGGGGACCTCCTAAGCATCGTGCCTCAGGGGCTCTTACTGGACCTCGGGCCGCACACCTCCTGGCCTTGACCACGACACGCGACCTGGCATACCAGCGACGGCTGTAGCCTACCTGGGGACCGGGACCTGTCGGCATAGAGCAACAAGCTATCGCAAGGAAAGAAAGGGGGGACCGACCCTTAACGGGACATGCGTTCACCAAATTTTCATAACAGGGAAGATAAGCAAAAAAGACATTACGGACCCTTACATCCCCCCATGGGGTAATTCATGATTCATTGCAGGAAACAAAGGCCGATACTAAGGGGAATCCTATCTACATCCTTCCATGGTGGACACCATCATCAACAGTGGGCCACGGGAGGCCGGCGCCAACCCCATCCAGATCAGCGGCGGCGACGGCCGGATGCCGCAGCCCTCCTCCAAGCGCGGCGAGAGCTCGAGGGCTCGTAGCTGTCGTCGCTCGTCTCCGGAGTCTCATAGAGCTCAGGAGAGCTGCTGGACTCCCAAGGGCTGCTGCTGCTGGAGTGGTCGCGAGCGGGGCACGCATCAGCCTCGCGCTCCTCTCCCGAGCAGCACTCCAGGCGGGGGCCTTCGGCATCGAAGACCTTGAAGAAGAGCGTGGAGACACTGTCGTACTCGAAGTGGATCGCGAGGGCGCCCCTCGCACGGCAGACCCGCGCGATCTCGCCCCAGCCGCGCGTCATGAAGATCTTGCCGGTGGGGACCGCTTCGATCTCCGCCCTGGTCGCCGGAGCGCTGCAGTCGGCGTGCTGCAGCCAGAGCTCGAGAGGCCCCCTCGGCGGCATCACATCGGAGAAGAACCGCGGGAAGCGGATCCAGGAGCTTGGAGACATCGGTGCCCATAGCACCAACTCGCGCGAGGAGTCCACGACATGAACCCCAGGGGCGACGGCGCACGTTGCCATGGCGCGGCGGCCCTGGATGTGGCGTGGGTGGTGCTGCTCGTCACTCTGTCCTCCTAAGCCCTTGGCTTGGGCGTACAAGGGCAGCGGGTACCTCGGAGGAGGCCGCTCACACCAAGGCCTCGACACCACCTGCATCGCCGCTTCATCACGGTGATGGATCGACCTCTTCTTCGGCGGAAGAGGCCCCAGATCATCGCGGGGAGCCTTTCCTTTCTCTTCAGTAGAGAACTTTCTGATGGGCGCCATTGTTGTCAGCAGTGGAGCACGGAGGAAGAAGCAAGCAAACGAGGAAGAGATGGGCAACGGGGGCACCGCCCCATCCCCATTTATAGCAAGAGAAGTCCAACCAACGTCTCCCACGATCGCAGGTAATGATGGTTTTCCTTGCATGTCGCAGGGACTTGTCAAGTCGAGCAGTTGCCGAGGCAACATGGGGAAGTAGAGACACCCATGTCCAATCATCCACCACGCGTCAATCGAGGCCGCAGGCTTTGGGGGCCCGCGGCGCTCCGTACTTGGCCCTTGGCTTCGCCGTGAAGCCAAGCCCGAGCGCACCTTGGGCCTGGGGGCTACTGTCGGTGTCCTGGGAACGAGGGTCCCCAGAATTGCCTGCCTGCGGCCCGCGGCGTGGATGAGCATGCAGGCCGTATGGCCCATCTTCATCAACAAGGCATCCAAGACCCTCGCGAAGGTCCAAGCCTCGTGAGGCGGACGACGCAAGACCTCCTCGGGAGTGGCCTAGCTGGGCAGGCTCACGAGGAGCGGAGATAGCAAGGCGGGAAAACCTCATGAGACCCTCGTGACGTGAGCCATGACGCACAACACCAGGTGGGTGCCAGCGCATGCAGCGTCCTTGCTTCCTCTTTGGTGCTAAGGAAGCTAGCGCAGGCGAAGAGTACCGAGGCATTAGGCAAAGGTTGTCATATTGGTGCAACGAGACCAAGACCAGGAGGACGGCAAGATGGAGGTCATCGTGGAGCCCAAGATGGCGTCACCATAGAACTTTTCGCAAGCGAAGACCACTTTTGTCAGGGTAGCTTGTACTAGCTGTCCCCCTTCGAATTAGCCCGCCATTGTTGGCTCCTTTCCCGCTTGATATTTGGGAAGAGGACCAGGGCCATTGTAAATAGTACTAGCCACCACCTTAGAGAGGGGGATCATTCAAGGGACGGATCATTCAGACCATCCTCACACACACAAGCTCACCGAGCTCAAGAACACCTCAACCTCAGGAGGCTGTTCTTCCCTTGTACTGTTCATCATTAGCCCTAGAGGCAATCCACCACCACCACACTGGAGTAGGATATTACACCACAATGGTGGCCTGAACCAGTATAAACCTCGTGTCTTTCTGTGTTGCGAATTCGTCGAGTTCGTCCGCGAGATCTTAGTGAGCTAGGGCGTAGATCGGTGGGAGGAAAAGACTTCACGCGCACCCCAGTGTTCGAACCTTAAGGGTTTGCTGGAACCCCACATCCGACACCTCCTTTTCTAAAAAATAAATAAAATAAAAAAAGAATATGAAAGCCATTGGCTTAATTTTTACTTGGGGTATGATTATGACCACGTCATTGCAATTCTCTGTCTATGATATGTGTCACTATTATAATAATCTTAATTCCACACATACTCTGAACATGATTGTTTATTTTTGTCCTTTTGGTCTCCAATGTGAATTGTTGCAGCAGATGCAAATGCGCTGGCCTTCATGATTCCAGGACCTAGAATCATACCAGCCGATGGGTGGTGGTTTATCGCTCGTTCAGCTGACGGTGGTCATTTGATGCTCACTTGCACGTACTAAATTGACCAAACCATTTCATCAAACTACATGCAGTACAATGCGTGGGGCGTTTGTGACATTGATGGCTATGGCTGCTTTGTGTTCGAGAAAGATCCCAGCTCTGTTGGGCCAGGCGTATTCTACTGGAGGCGGGTTTACAGCCTCGGCAACCACTCCATGTTCCTCGGGCTCAATTATCCAATCATCGAACTTATCATCGATCATATCACCAGCGATGATTATCGTGCAATGCAACTTCCATTCGCCAGGGGGGACTGTGTTTACACATCATACCATGGGTTTCATGAATCACCATATCTAGTGATTTCGTCGACACAACTAGTTTCCAGATAATCTTCAGTGTGTGAAATGCATCAAGCTTCCATGCGATGGATGTCTTTTGCAAACCCGACATGCAGCGATGTGGTTCATGCCAACAGCAAATATGCACAACTTGATTCGTACTGATATGTAGACTGAGCCATGTATTCTGCTGCTGTAGCACGACCCTCTTTTGTTGGATATTATGTACTGTTGTTTGTTTGAAGCACTCCTCTGGTTTGAAGGATAGAAACCTTTCTGGGATCAAGCGCATCCTAATCACCTGCGCAGGATGTATTGATAATGTGATGGAGATGCTGTGCACTATATATATATCACTTAGGCTTCAAGTGCGTACTTGTTAGTTAAACCTATGGTTAAAATGTGACACTAAATACGACTAGTAAGTAGTACAGTAGCAGTACTAGTATACGTCGGTCAAATTATTCATCATGTCCACACATTGAATTGACGTGACAACACACTACGCGTGAGGTGACACAAGAATCCCCGCGGCATGTTCGGGTATTCTGGACTTCAGATTTGGAGTACCACTTATCTATCGAAATCTTTCATCATTCACTTAAAACAGTCGATTGATCATACATTGAGTACCATATAACTGGAATTAACCCATGCAAGTCGAAGAAGGATTGGCCGGTGCTGCCGGCTGGCGTCAAGTTCGATCCCAGGGATCAGGAGCTGATTGAGCACCTTGAGGCCTAAGCAAGCATTTCTTCTAGCACAATTCCAGGGCATTCAAAAGGGGCACGTGGACGCGTCGCAAGATACAGTCGGAGTGCGGCATGCACGCGATGTGGCACAACACCGGCAAGGTCAACGGCCGGCAGACGGGCAGCAAAAAGGTTCTGGTGCTGCACACCAACAAGAACTTTGACCAGCAGAGGACCAACCGGGTGATGCACCAGTACCACCTCGGGGACCTGGAGCAAGAGAAGGAGCGGGAGCTGGTCCTCTGCAAGATTTTCTACCAAACGAACACTAGGGCCATGACTAAAAAGATTATAAGTTAGTTTGGTATTGGTACTTGTACTACCTTGTCGTCCGCAAGTTGGTATTCTTGTTAACGATCTTTTGGTATGAACTTGGCATTTGCTTCCAACCATCATGCCGAGGGTCGATGTGGATATAAAGCTGAATCATTTGTTTCGAAACGAATTTTCAGGCACCTGATTTTTATTTGATGGGTAGCATAAGCACCTGCCGTTCGAATTCCTAGTTCTCCAAATTTTTTGAAACCAGTGCATGCTCTTATTATCATGATGAAAAAACAATATGCCTGCTGCATCCCAGTTATCAGTCTGTACTTGCAGGATTCTCTCGTTTATTGAGCACATATATTGTTTTTTCAGGTTGAGCAAGTTTCAACTGGGCTGTAGACTGCCCATGCTTGGTTTTGTTTTTAACAGGCCCAGCCATGACGACAATGGGGCACAAAGATCCAGCAGGTATCTACTGGCCTCTGGCCCGCCAGCGTTAGTTATATTTTGTCTTACAACATCCGCAGGCACTTTTTTTACTGAATCAAACACACAGCCCAGTTCTATTTTCCTCTTGAAACGCATGTCCTACATCCGTTTTCTAATCTCTACCTATAGTTTTACTAGTTCATATACACGTATCATTATATTGAAAATACATAAAATTCACTTTTCATATTTACATCCTTATTTTTGTTGTTGTTTTCCCTCCCAGCGCTGATTTTTACCACTAGTTTTCCCTTAAACCAAATCAATTGTTCCACGTCTTATTTGCTTACAAAAACAAAATGATTTTTTTGGCAAATCAATAAGTTCTTAAAAATGTTTATCATTTCGGGATTACAAAAGTTCGGACTCCACTGAAATATGCAAAATAATGTTGAACTTTTTGACCATGGTCCTGGGCAGAAAATGGGCTGTTATAAATTACTTAAGAATTAGCAAATGGGCTGCAAATTATTAAAAAATAGCAAATGGGCTCTATGTTGTCTGCCACAGATTTGGAGGCTGACTTGTGGGCCTACTAAGTTCATGCGTACACAAGGTTTATCAAAAAAGAAACTTAGTCAACAATCGACTCTACCAGCGTCAGACCGTTAGATATCAATCTAACGACAATCGTGCTTCTCCAGTCTCTGATCTTCCTGCCCCAGCCGCCCAAACCAGCGCCGTCGGAACCGCCCGCTCCCGCCTCCCGTGGCCGGCTGTGCTGCCGGCAGGCCTCACGACCCCATCATATACTCGCATCCCTAGCCTTTCTATCCCTCTACTCACCCACACCTCCTGTTATTTTTCAGCGACGGCAGCCGAGCCAGTCAACCCTCGTACTCTCCAACGCATGGGCATCTACTGTCGTGTCTTTCCCGGCTCTGTGTCGTTCCCTTCGTAGGCCTCGCCGTCGTCCACCGCCCTGGTGCTCTCGGCGCGGCGTGGTTAACGTGGTCAACGAACGACATCCATCGGAAGTGGACTCTACATGGAGAGGCTAACAGCTGGGTCCATGGCCGCACACAAGGAAATGCCTCCTTATTACGTGCAAAATAATGATTCCTCCACCTGACATCTGGGACCCGCTGGAAGGTCCTCTATATTTCGTGAAAAAAACATTCCCTCCGCTGACAGGTCGGACCCACCAACTATATCTTCGCATGCAAGGAAGTGCCCCCTTATTGCGCAAAAAAATGAATACCCACGTGCCAGCTAGGACCCACCACAGTGGGAGGCTGACTTGTGGGCCTACTAAGTTGATGGGGACGGAGGGCTTTGTCAAGTTAGTCAATATGAACGATTGTAGCTCCAGTGACCGTACGATGTCCATCCAACGGCCTTAGTGCTTCTTCAACCTCTGGTCTTCTTACTCCAGCCGCCCAAAGCAGCGCCAGTCGTGCCGCCTGCTCCTGCCTCCTATGGCCGGCTGTGCTGCCGCGGAGGCCTCACAGCCCCCATACTACTCCCATCGCTGGCCGGGCCATCCCTCCACTCACCCACACCCCATGTTATTCTGCAGTGACGGCAGCCTCACACTGCAGCCGAACCAGTGAACCCTCGTATTCCTCTCCGCGTGGGCATCCACTGCCGCGTCTTCCACGGCTCCGCGTCATCCCCTTCCTAGGCCTCACCGTCGTCCACCGCCTTGGTGCTCTCGGCATGGCGTGGACAATGTGGTCAACGACCGACTTCCATCGAAAGAGTACTGTATGTGGAGGGGCTGACAGCTGGGTCCACGGCCACAGCCCAGTTTTTTTGTGATTGGCCAAGTAAGTCGCTTTGTCAGGCCTGTTGGGCTGCAAATCTTTCAAGACAAGGAGAGCTTCATTCGGATGGTCGAGAAAATGGCCTATCAGTAATGAGAAATGGGCTGTACATTTTTAAAACACATCAAACCGGCAATTAGTTTCAAATTTCTTTTTTTCATTTTGAGATTTTAAATTGCATTGATTTTTATGCGTGGAGAATTTGTTGGATTTTATATTGATATACATTTATTTTTAAAATCAGTTTGAACGTGACTCAAAATTTTGAGATTAAAAACAGTTTGGACCGCACCGAAATATGCAAAATTTCGTATAATTTTTTAACCGTGGCCACAATATGGGCTGTAATGCTAACAAAAAGAATATGAACTCAAAAAAACCCGTAAGAATTAGCAAATGGGCTGTATGATGTTTTCCACAGATTTGAGGCTTTCCTAAAAAAAGGTTGACGCACAAGCAGTGAATGTTATATGTCCATCCAACGGCCGTCGTGCTTCTTCAATCTCTACTCTTCCTGCTCCAGCCGCTCAGACAAGGGCCGACGGGACTGCCTGCTCCCTCCTCCCCGCGGCCGGCTGTGCTACCGCGCAGGCCTCACCGCCCCACCGTACTCCCATTGCTGGCCTAGCCATCCCTCTACTCACCCACACCTGATGTTATTCTCCGACGACGGCAGACGAACCAGTAAACCCTCGTACAGTCGTACTCCCCTCCGCGTAGGAAACAACTGCCGAGCAGCACTCCAGGTGGGGGCCTTCGGCATCGAAGACCTTGAAGAAGAGCATGGAGACACCATCGTACTCGGAGTGGATCGCAAGGGCGCCCCTCGCACGGCAAACCCGCGCGATCTCGCCCCAGCCGCGCGTCATGAAGATCTTGCCGGTGGGGACCGCTTCGATCTCCGCCATGGTCACCGGAGCGCTGCAGTCGGCGTGCTGCAGCCAGAGCTCGAGAGGCCCCCTCGGCGGCATCACGTCGGAGAAGAACCGCGGGAAGCGGATCCAGGAGCTTGGAGGCATCGGTGCCCATAGCACCAACTCGCGCGAGGAGTCCACGACATGAACCCCAGGGGCGACGGCGCACGTTGCCATGGCGCGGCGGCCCTGGATGTGGCGTGGGTGGTGCTGCTCGTCACTCCGTCCTCCCGAGCCCTTGGCTTGGGCGTACAAGGGCAGCGGGTACCCCGGAGGAGGCCGCTCACACCAAGGCCTCGACACCACCTGCATCGCCGCTTCATCACGGCGATGGATCGACCTCTTCTTCGGCAGAAGAGGCCCCAGATCATCGCGGGGAGCCTTTCCTTTCTCTTCAGTAGAGAACTTTCTGATGGGCGCCATTGTTGTCAGCAGTGGAGCACGGAGGAAGAAGCAAGCAAACGAGGAAGAGATGGGCAACGGGGGCACCGCCCCATCCCCATTTATAGCAAGAGAAGGCCAACCAACGTCTCCCATGATCGCAGGTAATGATGGTTTTCCTTGCATGTCGCAGGGACTTGTCAAGTCGAGCAGTTGCCGAGGCAACATGGGGAAGCAGAGACACCCATGTCCAATCATCCACCACGCGTCAATCGAGGCCGCAGGCTTTGGGGGCCCGCGGCGCTCCGTACTTGGCCCTTGGCTTCGCCGCGAAGCCAAGCCCGAGCGCACCTTGGGCCTGGGGGCTACTGTCGATGTCCTGGGAACGAGGGTCCCCAGAATTGCCTGCCTGCGGCCTGCGGCCCGCGACGTGGATGAGCATGCAGGCCGTACGGCCCATCTTCATCAACAAGGCATCCAAGACCCTCGCGAAGGTCCAAGCCTCGCGAGGCGGATGACGCAAGACCTCCTCGGGAGTGGCCTAGCTGGGCAGGCTCACGAGGAGCGGAGATAGAAAGGCGGGGAAAACCTCACGAGACCCTTGTGACGTGAGCCATGACGCACGGCACCAGGTGGGCGCTAGGCGGGTGCCAGCGCATGCAGCGTCCTTGCTTCCTCTTTGGTGCTAAGGAAGCCAGCGCAGGCGAAGAGTACCGAGGCATTAGGCAAAGGTTGTCATATTGGTGCAACGAGACCAAGACCAGGAGGACGGCAAGACGGAGGTCATCGTGGAGCCCAAGACGGCGTCACCATAGAACTTTTCGCAAGCGAAGACCACTTTTGTCAGGGTAGCTTGTACTAGCTGTCCCCCTTCGAATTAGCCCGCCATTGTTGGCTCCTTTCCCGCTTGATATTTGGGAAGAGGACCAGGGCCAGTATAAATAGTACTAGCCACCACCTTAGAGAGGGGGATCATTCAAGGGACGGATCATTCAGACCATCCTCACACACACAAGCTCACCGAGCTCAAGAACACCTCAACCTCAGGAGGCTGTTCTTCCCTTGTACTGTTCATCATTAGCCCTAGAGGCAATCCACCACCACCACACTGGAGTAGGATATTACACCACAATGGTGGCCTGAACCAGTATAAACCTCGTGTCTTTCTGTGTTGCGAATTCGTCGAGTTCGTCCGCGAGATCTTAGTGAGCTAGGGCGTAGATCGGTGGGAGGAAAAGACTTCACGCGCACCCCAGTGTTCGAACCTTAAGGGTTTGCCGGAACCCCACATCCGACACCTCCTTTTCTAAAAAATAAATAAAATAAAAAAAGAATATGAAAGCCATTGGCTTAATTTTTACTTGGGGTATGATTATGACCACGTCATTGCAATTCTCTGTCTATGATATGTGTCACTATTATAATAATCTTAATTCCACACATACTCTGAACATGATTGTTTATTTTTGTCCTTTTGGTCTCCAATGTGAATTGTTGCAGCAGACACAAATGCGCTGGCCTTCATGATTCCAGGACCTAGAATCATACCAGCCGATGGGTGGTGGTTTATCGCTCATTCAGCTGACGGTGGTCATTTGATGCTCACTTGCACATACTAAATTGACCAAACCATTTCATCAAACTACATGCAGTACAATGCGTGGGGCGTTTGTGACATTGATGGCTATGGCTGCTTTGCGTGTTCGAGAAAGATCCCAGCTCCGTTGGGCCAGGCGTATTCTACTGGAGGCGGGTTTACAGCCTCGGCAACCACTCCATGTTCCTCGGGCTCAATTATCCAATCATCAACCATCATCGATCATATCACCAGCGATGATTATCGTGCATGCAACTTCCATTCGCCAGGGGGGACTGTGTTTACACATCATACCATGGGTTTCATGAATCACCATATCAGAGATTTCGTCGACACAACTTGTTGCCAGATAATCTTCAGTGTGTGAAAGGCATCAAGCTTCCATGCGATGGATGGCTTTTGCAAACCCGACATGCGGCGATGTGGTTCATGCCAACAGCAAATATGCACAACTTGATTCGTACTGATATGTAGACTGAGCCATGTATTCTGCTGCTGTAGCACGACCCTCTTTTGTTGGATATTATGTACTGTTGTTAGTTTGAAGCACTCCTCTGGTTTGAAGGATAGAAACCTTTCTGGGATCAAGCGCATCCTAACTCACCTGCGCAGGATGTATTGATAATGATGATGGAGATGCTGTGCACTATATATATATCACTTAGGCTTCAAGTGCGTACTTGTTAGTTAAACCTATGGTTAAAATGTGACACTAAATACGACTAGTAAGTAGTACAGTAGCAGTACTAGTATACGTCGGTCAAATTATTCATCATGTCCACACATTGAATTGACGTGACAACACACTACGCGTGAGGTGACACAAGAATCCCGGCGGCATGTTCGGGTATTCTGGACTTCAGATTTGGAGTACCACTTATCTATCGAAATATTTCATCATTCACTTAAAACAGTCGATTGATCATACATTGAGTACCATATAACTGGAATTAACCCATGCAAGTCGAAGAAGGATTGGCCGGTGCTGCCGGCTGGCGTCAAGTTCGATCCCAGGGATCAGGAGCTGATTGAGCACCTTGAGGCCTAAGCAAGCATTTCTTCTAGCACAATTCCAGGGCATTCAAAAGGGGCACGTGGACGCGTCGCAAGATACAGTCGGAGTGCGGCATGCACGCGATGTGGCACAACACCGGCAAGGTCAACGGCCGGCAGACGGGCAGCAAAAAGGTTCTGGTGCTGCACACCAACAAGAACTTCGACCAGCAGAGGACCAACCGGGTGATGCACCAGTACCACCTCGGGGACCTGGAGCAAGAGAAGGAGCGGGAGCTGGTCCTCTGCAAGATTTTCTACCAAACGAACCACTAGGGCCATGACTAAAAAGATTATAAGTTAGTTTGGTATTGGTACTTGTACTACCTTGTCGTCCGCAAGTTGGTATTCTTGTTAACGATCTTTTGGTATGAACTTGGCATTTGCTTCCAACCATCATGCCGAGGGTCGATGTGGATATAAAGCTGAATCATTTGTTTCGAAACGAATTTTCAGGCACCTGATTTTTATTTGATGGGTAGCATAAGCACCTGCCGTTCGAATTCCCAGTTCTCCAAATTTTTTGAAACAAGTGCATGCTCTTATTATCATGATGAAAAAACAATATGCCTGCTGCATCCCAGTTATCAGTCTGTACTTGCAGGATTCTCTCGTTTATTGAGCACATATATTGTTTTTTCAGGTTGAGCAAGTTTCAACTGGGCTGTAGACTGCCCATGCTTGGTTTTGTTTTTAACAGGCCCAGCCATGACGACAATGGGGCACAAAGATCCAGCAGGTATCTACTGGCCTCTGGCCCGCCAGCGTTAGTTATATTTTGTCTTACAACATCCGCAGGCACTTTTTTTACTGAATCAAACACACAGCCCAGTTCTATTTTCCTCTTGAAACGCATGTCCTACATCCGTTTTCTAATCTCTACCTATAGTTTTACTATTTCATATACACGTATCATTATATTGAAAATACATAAAATTCACTTTTCATATTTACATCCTTATTTTTGTTGTTGTTTTCCCTCCCAGCGCTGATTTTTACCACTAGTTTTCCCTTAAACCAAATCAATTGTTCCACGTCTTATTTGCTTACAAAAACAAAATGATTTTTTGGCAAATCAATAAGTTCTTAAAAATGTTTATCATTTCGGGATTACAAAAGTTCGGACTCCACTGAAATATGCAAAATAATGTTGAACTTTTTGACCATGGTCCTGGGCAGAAAATGGGCTGTTATAAATTACTTAAGAATTAGCAAATGGGCTGCAAATTATTAAAAAATAGCAAATGGGCTCTATGTTGTCTGCCACAGATTTGGAGGCTGACTTATGGGCCTACTAAGTTCATGCGTACACAAGGTTTATCAAAAAAGAAACTTAGTCAACAATCGACTCTACCAGCGTCAGACCGTTAGATATCAATCTAACGACAATCGTGCTTCTTCAGTCTCTGATCTTCCTGCCCCAGCCGCCCAAACCAGCGCCGTCGGAACCGCCTGCTCCCGCCTCCCGTGGCCGGCTGTGCTGCCGGGCAGGCCTCACGACCCCATCATATACTCGCATCCCTGGCCTTTCTATCCCTCTACTCACCCACACCTCCTGTTATTTTTCAGCGACGGCAGCCGAGCCAGTCAACCCTCGTACTCTCCAACGCATGGGCATCTACTGTCATGTCTTTCCCGGCTCCGTGTCGTTCCCTTCGTAGGCCTCGCCGTCGTCCACCGCCCTGGTGCTCTCGGCGCGGCGCGGTCAACGTGGTCAACGAACGACATCCATCGGAAGTGGACTCTACATGGAGAGGCTAACAGCTAGGTCCATGGCCGCACACAAGGAAATGCCTCCTTATTACGCGCAAAATAATGATTCCTCCACCTGACATCTGGGACCCGCCGGAAGGGCCTCTGTATTTCATGAAAAAAACATTCCCTCCGCTGACAGGTTGGACCCACCAACTATATCTTCGCATGCAAGGAAGTGCCCCCTTATTGCGCAAAAAAATGAATACCCCCGTGCCAGCTAGGACCCACCACAGTGGGAGGCTGACTTGTGGGCCTACTAAGTTGATGGGGACGGAGGGCTTTGTCAAGTTAGTCAATATGAACGATTGTAGCTCCAGTGACCGTACGATGTCCATCCAACGGCCTTAGTGCTTCTTCAACCTCTGGTCTTCTTACTCCAGCCGCCCAAAGCAGCGCCAGTCGTGCCGCCTGCTCCTGCCTCCTATGGCCGGCTGTGCTGCCGCGGAGGCCTCACCGCCCCCGTACTACTCCCATCGCTGGCCCGGACATCCCTCCACTCACCCACACCCCATGTTATTCTGCGGTGACGGCAGCCTCACACCGCAGCCGAACCAGTGAACCCTCGTACTCCTCTCCGCGTGGGCATCCACTGCCGCGTCTTCCCCGGCTCCGCGTCGTCCCCTTCCTAGGCCTCACTGTCGTCCACCGCCTTGGTGCTCTCGGCATGGCGTGGTCAATGTGGTCAACGACCGACTTCCATCGAAAGAGTACTGTACGTGGAGGGGCTGACAGCTGGGTCCACGGCCACAGCCCAGTTTTTTTGTGATTGGCCAAGTAAGTCGCTTTGTCAGGCCTGTTGGGCTGCAAATCTTTCAAGACAAGGAGAGCTTCATTCGGATGGTCGAGAAAATGGCCTATCAGTAATGAGAAATGGGCTGTACATTTTTAAAACACATCAAACCGGCAATTAGTTTCAAATTTATTTTTTTTCATTTTGAGATTTTAAATTGCATTGATTTTTATGCATGGAGAATTTGTTGGATTTTATATTGATATACATTTATTTTTAAAATCAGTTTGAATGTGACTCAAAATTTTGAGATTAAAACCAGTTTGGACCGCACCAAAATATGCAAAATTTCGTATAACTTTTTAACCGTGGCCACAATATGGGCTGTAATGCTAACAAAAAGAATATGAACTCAAAAAAAACCGTAAGAATTAGCAAATGGGCTGTATGATGTTTTCCACAGATTTGAGGCTTTCCTAAAAAAAGGTTGACGCACAAGCAGTGAATGTTATATGTCCATCCAACGGCCGTCGTGCTTCTTCAATCTCTACTCTTCCTGCTCCAGCCGCTCAGACAAGCGCCGACGGGACTGCCTGCTGCCTCCTCCCCGCGGCCGGCTGTGCTACCGCGCAGGCCTCACCGCCCCACCGTACTCCCATTGCTGGCCTAGCCATCCCTCTACTCACCCACACCTGATGTTATTCTCCGGCGACGGTAGACGAACCAGTAAACCCTCGTACAGTCGTACTCCCCTCCGCGTAGGAAACAACTGCCGAGTCTTCCCTGCCTCCGTGTCGTTCCCTTCCTAGGCCTCACCATCGTCGACCGCCCTGGTGCTATCGACGCGGTCTGGTCAACATGGTCAACGACTGACATGCATCTGAAGTGGACTGTACGTGGAGAGGCTGACAGCTGGGTCCACGGCCGCATGCAAGGAAATGCCTCCTTATTACGCGCAAAATAATGATTCCCCCACCTGACATCTGGGACCCACCGAAAGGGCCTCTGTATTTCACAAAAAAACAATACCTCCGCTGACAGCTTGGACCCACCAGCTCTATCTTCGCACGCAAGGAAGTGCCTCCTTATTACGCACAAAAAAATGAATACTGCTACATCTCCAACGTATCTATAATTTATGAAGTATTCATGCTATTATATTATCAACCTTGGATGTTTTATATGCATTTATATGCTATTTTATATGATTTTTGGGACTAACCTATTAACCTAGTGCCCAGTGTCAGTTTCTGTTTTTTTCCGTGTTTTTGAGTTTTATAGAAAAGGAATATCAAACGGAGTCCAATTGACGTGCCAATTTTTGACGATTTTTTATGGACCAAAAGAAGACCCCGGAGTAAAAGAGTTGGGCCAGGAGAGTCCCGGGGCGTCCACGAGGGAGGGGGGCGCGCCCACTCCCCAGGCGTGTGGTCCTGCCTCGTGGATGCCTCGGGCACCTCCTTGACGTGAGACCGACGCCAAAAATTCCTATAAATACAGAAACCTCGGAAAATTAACCTAGATCGGGAGTTCCGCCGCCAGAAGGCTCCGTAGCCACCGAAAACCAATCTACGCCCTCTCTGGCACCCTGCCGGAGGGGCCATCATCACCGGAGGGCATGGAGGTGGATCCCGGTGGGGCCATCATCACTATGAAGGCCAAGGACCAGAGGGAGAACCTCTCCCCATCTATGGGGGAGGCCATGGAGGAGGAAGCACGAGGGGGAGAACCTCTCCTCCTCTCTCTCGGTGGCACCGGAGTGCCATTGGGAGGGGAATCATCGCCACAGTGATCGTCTTCATCAACATCACCATCATCATTGCCATCCTCATCTCTTTTACGTGGTCCACTCTCCCGCACCCCGCTGTAATCCCTACTTGAACATGGTGCTTTATGCCACATATTATGATCCAATGATGTGTTGCCATCCTATGATGTTTTGAGTAGTAGTTATCCTTTGTCTTTGGGTTGATTTATGATCTAGATTGGTATGAGTTGTATGTTTTACTTTGGTGCTGTCCTATGGTGCCCTCCGTGTCGCGCAAGCGTGAGGGGTTCCCGCTGTAGGGTGTTGCAATACGTTTATGATTCGCTTATAGTGGGTTGCATGAGTGACTGAAACACAAACCCGAGTAAGGGGATTGTTGCGTATGGGATAAAGAGGACTTGATGCTTTAATGCTATGGTTGGGTTTTACCTTAATGATCTTTAGTAGTTGCGGATGCTTGCTAGAGTTCCAATCATAAATGCATATGATCCAAGTAGAAAAAGTATGTTAGCTTATGCCTCTCCCTCATATGAAACTGCAATAGTGATTACCGGTCTTGTTAACGATTGCCTACGACAATTCCGCACACCGATTCACCATTATTCCACACTCACTATTTATAATATTTAGTAATATATTCTAACTTCATGATAACAGCACCTACTTTTATATTTTCGCTCTCCGATATCATACAAAGTTATCCTCTTCATACCCACAACATAGTTTTATTTCTCGTTGCTAGTTGGAAGCAAACGTTCGGTGTACGTAGAGTCGTATCAGTGGCAGATAGGGCTTGAGAGAATATTGATCTTACCTTTAGCTCCTTGTGGGTTCGACACTCCATACTTATCACTTCCACCTTTGGAAATTGCTACGATGATTCCTTGCACTGGGGGATTATCAAGCCCTTTTCTGGTGCCATTACCGGGGAGCAATAGCGTGGGGTTGATATTCTCGTGTGTGCTTGTTTGCTTTCTTCACTAAATATATTTTGTTTTTCTTTTTTGTTTCTGTTTTGTTGTGGGTGAAACATACATTTTTGTAAAGAATGAAAATACAAAAACATATTACTTGCCTCTCATGCCTAAAAAGTTTTTGAAAAAGAGAAGTGATTGGAAATTTATGCATTGAAGAAGTGAGGGTCGACCTTGAGCACTTGTGTTCATGCTCACGGAAACAATGTAGAATTTTTCATGGAAGTTTCTCTGTAAATAATTATCCCCTTGTATATATCCATTGTATTATAAAAATAATGTGTCAAGCTTTGGTTTTAGGATGATTAGATTGCTTGTTTACTATGTGCAGAACAAAAACAGAAACTTTGGCTGTAGTGTGTGATTTTACATTTTTTTTACTGGAAAGTCAAATGGGTCTGAAACTTTTTGCACATTACTTGTGTATAAATTTCTCAAATTGTAAAATTTATTTCATAATTATTGGAGTCACAGAAGTTTACTAAACTTCCAGATTACTACAGACTGTCCTGTTTTAGACAGATTCTGTTTTCTATGTGTTGTTTGCTTATTTTGATGAATCTATGAGTAGTATCGGAGGGTATGAACCATGGATGAGTTGGAATACAGTAGATATTACACCAAAATGAATTTAGAATGAGTTCACAACAGTACCTAAAGGTAGTGATTTGCTTTATTATACTAACGGATCTCACAAAGTTTTTGTTAAAGTTTTGTGTGGATGAAGTGTTCGAAGATCGAGGAGATATTAATATGAGAAGAATAAAGAGAGGCAAGAGCTCAAGCTTGGGGATTCCCAGGGCACCCCAAGTAAATATTCTAAGGATACTCAAGAATCTAAGCTTGGGGATACCCCGGTTGGCATCCCATCTTTCTTCTTCAAAAATTATCGGTACACCTCGGTTTTTGTTTTGTTCACATGATTTGTGTCCTTTGTGTTTTTCTTTTTCTTTAAGAACCATTCTAGTATGAGATGTCCCTTCATCAATTTATAGAATACTTCATGTGCTTCACTTATATCTTTTAAGTATGATCTTATAGAATTGCTCTTTGTGCTTCACTTAAATCTTTTGAGTATGGTTGTATAGAATGCTTCGTGTGCTTCACTTATACATTTTGAGCTTGGACATTGGTTAGTTTGTATTAATTGTAGAATGCTCCATGAACTTCACTTATATCTTTTGGAGTATGAATAATACTATCATCTAAAGTGGGTTTGGAAGAGTGTCAACTCTAGGAACCAGTGATCCCGGTATTCCGAATGAGAAGAATTTTGCTTATGTGGAGAGTAGAAAAATTTCTATGCTTGTAGATCATGACAAGAATGCTTTATGTGATGGTTATGTTGTTGAATTCATTCATGTTGCTACTGAAAATTATTATGATTGAGGAATATATGGTTGTAGGAGTTGCAATAATATCAAGTTTCCTCTCTATGTGCATAAAGGTTTGAAGTTATCCTTGTTTTTCCTTCCTATGCTAGTTGATTCTTGTTCCCATAAGTTTTGTACTCACAAAATCCCTAGGCATAGGAAGTGGGTTAGGTTTAAATTTGCTAGTCATATTCTTCATGATGCTCTCTTTATGTTTCAATTCTTATCTTTTGTGTGAGCATCATTGAAATCATCATGCCTAGCTAAAAGGCATTAAAGAAAAGCGCTTGTTGGGAGACAACCCAATATTTACCCTTACTGTTTTTGTGTGTTTACATGATTAAGATACTTTAGTAATAATGTTTTATTCCTTTTGTTTCAATAAATTACCAAGTAAGACCTTTGGGAACACTTGGGTGAAAGTTAATGTGATCTTGCTGTAAAAAACAGAAACTTTGCACTCACGAGATTAGCTGCCATTTTTTTTACAGAAGAGTGATTTGGTGCTGATTCTTTTTGAAGAAGATTAATAGACAAATTCCTCACGTCCACCAATTTATTTCATAATTTTTCGAGTAGCAGAAGTATGGATAGTGTTCAGATCATTACAGACTATTCTGTTTCTGACAGATTCTGTTTTCATTGCATAGTTTGCTTGTTTTCTAGTTTCTATGACTTATATTCCTCAATATAAATTGTAGAAATGATATGTTACAGTAGGCATTGTGTGAGAACAATTATGATCTTTGTCTTTGACAGTACCAAGGTGGATGGTTTACTCTTTATCATACTAACCTATCTCACGAATTTCCGTTAAGTTTTGTGTGATTGAAGTTTTCAAGCTTTGGGTGAGATATTGATATGACTAGAATAAGGAGTGGAAAGATCATAAGATTGGGGATGCTAGAGGCACCCCAAGGTAATATTCAAGGAAGACTCAAGCGCCTAAGCTTGGGGATGCCTCGGAAGGCATCCCCTCTTTCGTCTTCAAAACTATCGGTATACCTTACTCGGAGCTATATTTTTATTCGTCACATGATATGTGTTATGCTTGGAGCGTATTTTCAATTCTACTTGCTGTTTGAATAAAATCATTGGATCTGAATTATTAAATGAAAAAGAATCCTCCCATGGCTAGTTAATTATTTGACTACTCAGTGTCCTTCACTATTATCTTTTGGAGTAGTTTGTCATTTACTCACGTGCTTCACGTATATCCTATGAGTAAATGGTTGAATAATTGAATATCATAAATCTGAACGTATATATGTTTCATATGCTTATACCATGGGGAGTAATGACTTCACATAGAATAAGTATAGGTAGTAAACTTATTGAAAGTTAGTAAACGTAGAATTGGTCACTTGAACAATTCATGAAAGAATATTGAAGGAAGAGAGATTTCACATATAAATATACTATCTTGGACATCTTTTGTAATTGTGAGCACTCATTAAAATATGACATGCTAAAAGGTTGATGTCGGACAAGGAAGACAACGTAATGGGTTATGTTTTCTTATATCTGAAATAAAGTATATTGTCTTGGATCATCCAACATGTTGAGCTTGCTTTTCCCCCTCATGCTAGCCAAATTCTTTGCACCAAGTAGAGATACTACTTGTGCTTCCAAACATTCCTTAAATCAGTTTTGCCATGAGAGTCCACCATACCTACCTATGGATTGAGTAAGATCCTTCAAGTAAGTTGTCATCGGTGCATGCAATAAAAATTGCCCTCTAAATATGTAGGATCTATTAATGTGGAGAAAATAAGCTTTATACAATCTTGTGATGTGGAAGAAATAAAAGCGACGTACTGCATAATAAAGGTCCATATCACAAGTGGCAATATAAAGTGACATTCTTTTGCATTAAGATTTTGTGCATCCAACCATAAAAGCGCATGACAACCTCTGCTTCCCTCTGCGAAGGGCCTATCTTTTACTTTTATCTTCTACCTTATGCAAGAGTCATGGTGATCTTCACCTTTCCTTTTTACATTTTATCCTTTAGCAAGCACATTGTGTTGGAAAGATCTTGATATATATATAGATATATATCCAATTGGATGTAAGTTATCATGAACTATTATTGTTGACATTACCCTTGAGGTAAAAGTTGGGAGGCGAATCTATAAGCTCCTATCTTTCTCTGTGTATGATTAAAACTTTGAACCCATAAAGATCACGTGAGTGTTAGCAATTGTGAAAGACTAAATGATAGTTGAGTATGTGGAGTTTTCTAAATCAAAGCTCTGACATAGGCACTTCCTGAAAATAAGATGAATTGCAATTGTTTGATGACTGAGAATATAGTTTGTTAGTTTCAAGAGAGTTTATGATCTATACTTTAACATGTGAATAGCTTGTTACTTGATCATGAAAAGTTTTATGAAAATGAGCTACTGTTATGATATATAATGACGCTAGAAAAAGTGATTGAACTATCATTGATGAAACTTATGCAGTTGCTAGCATTCACACTTCATAAATTATTTGTTTTATCATTTACCTACTCAAGGACGAGCAGGAATTAAGCTTGGGGATGCTGATACGTCTCCAACGTATCTATAATTTATGAAGTATTCATGTTATTATATTATCAACCTTGGATGTTTTATATGCATTTATATGCTATTTTATATGATTTTTGGGACTAACCTATTAACCCAGTGCCCAGTGCCAGTTTTTGTTTTTTTCCTTGTTTTTGAGTTTTACAGAAAAGGAATATCAAACGGAGTCCAATTGACGTGCCAATTTTTGATGATTTTTATGGACCAAAAGAAGACCCCGGAGTAAAAGAGTTGGGACAGGAGAGTCCCGGGGCGTCCATGAGGGTGGGGGGCGTGCCCCCCCCAGGCGTGTGGTCCTGCCTCGTGGACGCCTCGGGCACCTCCTTGATGTGAGACCGACGCCAAAAATTCCTATAAATACATAAACCTTGGAAAATTAACCTAGATCGAGAGTTTTGCCGCCAGAAGCCTCCGTAGCCACCGAAAACCAATATAGGCCCTCTCTGGCACCCTGCCGGAGGGGGCCATCATCACTGGAGGGCATGGAGGAGGATCCCAGAGGGGCCATCATCACCATGAAGGCCAAGGACCAGAGGGAGAACCTCTCCCCATCTAGGGGGGAGATGTAACATCCCAAATTTTCAATTTGGAATGTTATACACTAGATCATATGAATATCATTTTTTTCTTGCATTTTGGTTGATCCTAGAAATTTCACGCAACTCAAGGACCCTCGGAGAGAGTTGGAGATTTCGTTATTTTCATATTTGAGTTTTCTCAAATTTTGAAAAGAGGATCATTTGATTTATTTATTTTATCTTCAATTATTTTCCGGTGTCAAAATATATGAGAGAGGGAATAATATGACTTTCCCAAATTTAGGAAAAATGAAGATAAAATAAATAGATCAATTTTTGTTTTCCGGTGTTTATTTGCATTTTATTTGGATAGGGAAAAATGCGTGTTTTCAAAAATTGCATTTTAGGTCCGGAGAAAAGTTCATTTTGTTCGACTCATTTTTAGGAGTCGGAGAAAATTTACTTTAGATTTATTTCGGAGTTCATTTAGTTCTCTTTTTATTTTTTTTCTGCGCGCGAAATCAGTTAAAAAAAACAAAAAAAAAACTGGACCAAGGCCGGCCAGGCCAAGGCCCAGCCGGGCCAAAGGCCACCGCCCCCAGGGAGCCGCGCGCGCCTAGCCTAGCGCTACATCTATTCTTTTTCTCGGATCGTTTTCTTCTAATCGTTCAGATTCTTTTCTTCTCTAAACCGTTCCGGTTTTCTAGATCGGTTTTCTTCTCCGAAACCCTAGATCGGATTC
The DNA here is from genome assembly GCF_003073215.2 of Triticum urartu. NCBI lineage: Eukaryota > Viridiplantae > Streptophyta > Magnoliopsida > Poales > Poaceae > Triticum > Triticum urartu. The sequence continues at coordinate 497,518,987 of NC_053023.1, read as the reverse complement.
GTTTTCTTCTCCGATTTAGTTGCCTTTGGACCGTTCGCCGGACCGTTCGTCCTAACGAATGTGATCACCGGATTCTTCTAGGTTAACGACGTCCGTTCGTTTAAACCGTTCTTCTTTTTCTTTTCGTCGGATTTATTCCGCGATCGCGATCTCAGATCCGATCTTCTTTCTAGTCTTTCTTTTCGCTCGTTTATCGGAATCAGGTGATTCAAGCGCCTGGAGTTTCGTCTCGAAACCGTCGTTCCGTCTAATCAACTTGAACAAGCTTTTGCTACAGTAAAATTTTGACCTAGATTCAACTTGCTAGAACCGAGTTGTTTTCTTCTGCCGCTTGTTTTTCCGTCGTTTGTTCGGTTCGTTCTTTCTTTGCAACCGGAGTTCTTAAGTTGAACTATCTGGTTCGATCTCTTGTTCGAGTTTTACTTGTGCATTAGATGAGTACTTATTGTATGCTTGTTGTTTGTCTGTGATAGATTACCCGGATTGCGCCGCTTGTTACTTCGAAACCCTAGGACTCGCGGATCATCAGCAAGGCAAGTAACACTTTGATCATACCTTTTCCACAACCCATGTTTTATTGCATTAGATCAATCCTCACACATTGCATGATTAGGATCTAATTAAATTGTGGGATGGGAAGTAGATGAGGTAGTACCTATTACCTGTATTATTATGAAACCTTTGGGAGTTACTCTACGTTTGCTTATTATGCCATGCTATGCTAGTAGACGTGGATTGGGTGAGTGATATCCATGACAGATGTGAGATTGATAATTTTAATGGTTTATCTAAGGTGGCAACTTAAACACACATCTGGGTGGATTGAGGCACCTGATGTCTATCAGGACTTGGCTGTTTTTTTTTGGACCGCCACCTAGGCTCAAAGGGATCATAAGATCTTTCTTGCTAGAAACTTCCGTGTGCAGCTACATGCTACTATGGGCTCTGGCATAGTTGACTAAGTTGTGCGAACTCTTACGGGGTGGACTAGCAGATGTAGGGGAAGTAGGTGTACCGGTCTACCCCACATGTAAGGTGCTAGCGCTTCTGAAAGACTATGTCTCGGTCATCCGTTTCTCAAACACCATGTAGTGTGAGAAAACAAACGGAGGCGATTGAGTCATGTGGGGAAAAGTGCGCAAACCTCTGCAGAGTGTACAAACTAATCATGATTAGCCGTGTCCCCGGTTATGGACAACTTGAGTATCTAGTACTTGAATATCATGTGAATCTCAACATTTTACTTCTAATTAATGTTGTTGGGTTTTAATTGTACTTTTAATTGGGATTGAGAATGCTGTCAACCATTCTCAATGTTTCACAACCACCATGACAGTTAAATAAACTTATTCCTTTGTAGTAGGGAAAAACTGGCTTTACGCAAAACTGTAACCATAGAGCTTTCCACCAGCCATATATGCATATAGCTGTTTCATTCCATTACTCTCTATGTGTTACTTTGCCAGCATATTCCATGTGCTGACCCGTTTTCGGGCTGCAACTTCTCATGTTGCAGACTTTTCAGACGACGAGTAAAGAGCTTTTAGGTCGTGGTTCTATACTCAGTGATGCCGCTGGAGTTGATGGACCCATTTATCTTCCGAGGCTTCTGCTATTATCGATATTAGATGGCCTTCAGCCATATTTATTGTAATAAGTTCTTTTTGAGCCATCGATGTAATAAGTGTGTGATTGCAACTCTGCTATAAAACCTCGATGTACTGTGTGGTGTCAGCATTACTGATCCAGGGATGACACCGTAGCACAGTAGACATGATCCATTCGGGTCAGGTCGCTACAGAGATGGTATCAGAGCACACGCTGACTGTAGGACACGACCACTAAGTTAAAGCCATAGATCACCCTTCCCTTCTCATTTTCTAACTCCTCATCTTTTCTACTCTATTAGGATGACGCACACGAAGATTAAGTACGCTCAACCGGATGAAGGCACACCATTTGGATTTCACCTGAAGGAAGTCACCAAGTACCTGAACATTGGATTACCAAGCTTCACGGGAACCTTCAACGCCACTCTGCCTGAAGAGGAGCGCTGGAAGATTCAAGCTCACGTTCCGGGAAGAACATTCGCGCCAATCACGAAGCCCATAGATAGTGTTTTCAATGCACCAACCTGGAGTGTAGGAAGGAGCATGGCAGCTCATATCACCATAGGACGCATTGGAGAAGTTTACCAAGAAGACCTCAAGGACACTATCTACCAGATTTGCGGACGCCGGGATGAACAATGGGAGCTAGTCAGCACCAAGAAGGATAGATCCATTGCATCTTTCATCCAGGAGTTAAACCAGCACATTCGACGCCACGAGAACCAGATGTGCAATGATATGGTAGAGTTGAAGAATGCGAAGGCAAGGATCATCGAGCTAGAAGGAGAACTGAAGTCTACACGCAAGGACTACATGGACGAGATCGTAGCTCTAGCAAGGCACAATTGCGATCTTAAGCAGGAGATTGAAGAACTCAAGAGCAAGTTAGCATCCCAGGAGAAGACGAGTACGTCGCATGTCCGGACAACTACATCATCATCGACGACACCGATTCGGATCCAAGTGAACCCGACTTTGAAGACGAAGCTAGAGCAGATATCATGGAGTCTTCCACCGGTTCAAATTTCTAGATGACCACCAGATAGTAGTAGTATTCCCCCATGTAAACACATTATAGTCGAGCACTTTTGCGATAGTTTTAGACCGTTTGTAAGCCCTTGTTTGATTGATTGAAGTGATTTTGTGTGCATTTGCCTCATGTGCATATGGGTAGTGTTTTCCCTTTAGATCTCATTCTATTCTCAATTCTCGTCTTTTCTAAACCCTCAGATGCCTCCGAGACGTGACAATGGATTTCCACCGGAGCTCACTCAGTTGATCCAGCAGCAGAATCAATTGATGCAGATGTTAGTCCAGAACCAGCAGAACAACAACAACAACCCACCACCACCACCACCTGTTGACCACTTAGCCCGTTTCCTTAGGCTGAATCCGCCGGTGTTTTCCAGTAGCACCGAGCCAATAGTAGCAGATGATTGGCTCCGTAAGATAGGAAGGGAGTTGACCACTGCAGGATGCACGGATGGTGAGAAAGTGAAGTTTGCCGCTCACCAGCTTGACGGACACGCGACAACATGGTGGGAGAATTTCACAGCCACTTACCCAGTTGACACTGTCACATGGGATCAGTTTCAGCAAGCTTTCCGCACTGCCCATGTTTCAGCAGGAGCTATGGCCATAAAGAAGCGTGAGTTTCGCAACTTACGCCAAGGAGGAAGGACTGTTGGCCAGTATGTGGAGGAGTTTAGTAAGCTAGCCCGTTATGCCCCAGATGACGTTGCTACGGATGCAGCTAAGCAGGAGAAATTTCTGGAAGGACTGAATGATGAACTAAGCATGCAGTTGATGGTAGCGAGTTTCAACAACTACCAGGAGTTGGTAGATCGTGCCATCATGATTGAAGGGAAGCAACAGCAGATTGAGAACCGTAAGAGGAAGTATGGACAGGGGAAGTATAACTCTGGAGCCCAGCAGAAGCCCCATTTTACCCCTAAACCGGGATTTAAGTTTCAGCACACCCATGGAGGAGGTAGCTCGCACAACCATAATGGCCACAAGAATGGTAATGGGAATGGAGGAAGCAACGGCCAGAACCGGACCACCCCATCGACCCCAACCAAGAGAGACCTGAGTCAAGTCACCTGTTTCAAGTGTTCGAAGACCGGACATTATGCCAATGAATGTCCCGAAGGCCAGAATGGAAATGGCAATGGAAGCTCTGGGAAGAAGCTAAACCCTTTCAATAGGGGACAGGTGAACCACGTTAATGTGGAGGAGATTGAAGATCAGCCCGATGCAGTAATAGGTAAGTTTTTGGTTAAGTCATTTACTGCACTCGTTCTTTTTGATACTAGTGCATCGCATTCATACATATCAAGGGGATTTGTGGAAAAGTATAGCCTGCCCACTAGGATTCTTAAAACACCTATGCTAGTAAGCTCGCCAGGAGCAGAATACATGGCCAGACAAGGATGTTTCCAAGTACCATTGAGTATAGGAAGGCATGTATTCCCAACGGATTTGATTATTCTGGAATCCCAAGGGTTGGATGTGATTCTTGGTATGGATTGGCTGTCGTTGTATGGAGGAAACATCGATTGCGCCAGTAAGACAATTTTGCTTACCACACCAGAAGGAAGAAGGATCAAGTATGTATCCCGGCATGTGCCAAACAGGACGCAAGTGAATTGCCTAACAGGAGTTGTGCAGGAGGAAGTACCAGTGGTAAAGGATTTTCCTGATGTATTTCCTGAGGAATTACCAGGCATGCCACCGGATAGAGACATTGAGTTTTTGATTGAGTTATTGCCAGGTACAGGCCCAATATCGAAGCGACCGTACCGGATGCCAGCAAAGGATTTGGTGGAAATTAAGAATCAAATTAAGGAGTTATTGGATAAAGGTTACATTCGCCCAAGTTCTTCGCCTTGGGGATCACCCGTACTTCTAGTGGAAAAGAAGGATGGATCATTAAGGATGGTTGTAGATTATCGGGGATTGAATGAAGTAACCATCAAGAATAAGTACCCACTGCCAATGATCAACGATCTGTTTGATCGATTACAAGGAGCTAAAGTGTTTTCCAAGATCGATTTGCGATCAGGGTACCATCAATTGAAGATTCGAGAGCAGGACATACCTAAGACAGCATTCACCACAAGATATGGACTGTATGAGTATACCGTTATGTCATTTGGATTGACTAATGCACCTGCCTATTTCATGAACCTGATGAACAAAGTGTTTATGGAGTTTTTGGATAAGTTCGTCGTAGTGTTCATCGATGACATTTTGGTTTATTCAAAGAATGAAGAGGAGCATAAGGAACATTTGCGTTTGGTTTTGGAGAAACTAAGAGAACATCAGTTATATGCCAAATTCAGCAAATGTGAGTTTTGGTTGAAGGAAGTTGGATTCCTCGGACACGTTATATCTGGAGAAGGTATAGCAGTTGACCCCACAAAGGTTGAGACCGTAACCGAATGGGAAGCACCAACAATAGTTGGAGAGATCCGGAGTTTTCTTGGACTCGCGGGATACTACCGGAGATTCATTGAGAATTTCTCAAAGATTGCGAAGCCTATGACGGAGTTGTTAAAGAAGGATACTAAGTTCAAATGGACTGAGGAGTGTGAGGCTAGTTTCCAAGAGTTGAAGAAACGTTTGGTTACCTCACCAGTATTGATTTTGCCAGATCAGACCAAGGATTATGAGGTGTATTGCGACGCTTCACGTCGAGGACTTGGAGCAGTGCTTATGCAGGAAGGAAGAGTTGTTTCGTATGCTTCACGGCAACTGAAGCCTCATGAGTTGAATTATGCCACGCATGATTTGGAGTTAGCAGCCGTAGTGCATGCATTGAAGACGTGGAGACATTTCCTCATTGGAAATCATTGTGAGGTGTACACGGATCATAAGAGTTTGAAGTACATTTTCACGCAGAAGGAGTTGAACCTCCGACAAAGGAGATGGTTGGAGCTCATCAAGGATTATGACATGAGATTGCATTACCATCCCGGAAAGGCTAATGTAGTAGCTGACGCATTGAGCCGTAAGAGCCATGTCAATACCCTAGTGACGGGGAAAATACCAAAGGAATTAGCAGAAAACCTTCGTGAGCTATGTTTGGAAATAGTTCCGAGAGGCTATGTAGCAGCATTGGAGATTCAGTCAACATTGATGGATAAGATCAGAGAAGCTCAGAAATCTGACAAAGAGACTGCTGCTATAAAGAAGAAACTTAGCAAAGGAAAAGCTAAGGGATTTCGTGAGGATGAGCACGATACCTTATGGTTTGAGGACCGTGTTTATGTGCCCAATGACCCGGAGATCAGGAAGTTGATTTTGCAAGAGGCACATGATTCGCCGTATTCGATTCACCCAGGGAATACCAAGATGTATTTGGATTTAAAGGAAACATTCTGGTGGACCGGAATGGAGAAGGATATTGCAGCGTATGTAGCAGTTTGTGACGTATGCCAGAGAGTAAAGGCAGAACATCAGAAGCCAGCAGGATTGTTACAACCATTGCCGATACCCGAATGGAAGTGGGATAAGATAGGTATGGATTTTATCACAGGACTACCCAGGACGAAAGCAGGATATGACTCGATATGGGTAGTAGTTGATCGTTTGACGAAGGTAGCACATTTCATTCCAGTTAAGACCACTTACACCAGTGCTAAGCTGGCGAAGATATACATGACTAGGATCATTTGTTTGCATGGAGTTCCGAGGAGTATCGTATCAGATAACAGTTTCGTTCCATGACAACAGGAACGAAGTTGGAGACCGTCAATTCTTTGGACCAGATTTGATTAAGGAGTCTGAACGGAAGGTTAAGTTGATTCGCGATAGGCTCAAGGTAGCCCAGTCCAGGCAGAAGAGCTACGTAGATTCAAAACGCAAGGAGACAGTTTACGAAACCGGAGACAGAGTTTATCTCCGAGTATCCCCACTTCGAGGAGTTAAGCGCTTTGGAGTTAAGGGAAAGTTAGCACCGCGTTTCGTTGGACCATTTAAGATCTTGAAACGTATGGGAAAATTCGCGTATAAGTTGGAATTACCAGAGGGACTGTCAGGAGTTCATGATGTATTCCATGTTTCTCAGCTGAAGAGATGTCACGCCGAGATGGCGGAGGTACCGCTAAGAGATACAGTGCCATTAGAAGCGATTCAGTTAAAGGATGACCTAACGTATGAGGAGAAGCCAGTCAAGATTCTCGATGTTGCCAGTAGAGTTACTCGCAGCAAGGTTATCAAGTTTTGCAAAGTTCAGTGGAACCACCACTCAGAGGATGAAGCCACCTGGGAGAGAGAAGAAGATTTGCTCAAGGACCACCCTCACCTATTTTCTAGCCAACCCGAATCTCAAGGGCGAGATTCATCTTAAGGGGGGTAGGTTTGTAACATCCCAAATTTTCAATTTGGAATGTTATACACTAGATCATATGCATATCATTTTTTTCTTGCATTTTGGTTGATCCTAGAAATTTCACGCAACTCAAGGACCCTCGGAGAGAGTTGGAGATTTCATTATTTTCATATTTGAGTTTTCTCAAATTTTGAAAAGAGGATCATTTGATTTATTTATTTTATCTTCAATTATTTTCCGGTGTCAAAATATATGAGAGAGGGAATAATATGACTTTCCCAAATTTAGGAAAAATGAAGATAAAATAAATAGATCAATTTTTGTTTTCCGGTGTTTATTTGCATTTTATTTGGATAGGGAAAAATGCGCGTTTTCAAAAATTGCATTTTAGGTCCGGAGAAAAGTTCATTTTGTTCGACTCATTTTTAGGAGTCGGAGAAAATTTACTTTAGATTTTTTTCGGAGTTCATTTAGTTCTCTTTTTATTTTTTTTCTGCGCGTGAAATCAGTTAAAAAAAACAAAAAAAAACTGGACCAAGGCCGGCCAGGCCAAGGCCCAGCCGGGCCAAAGGCCACCGCCCCCAGGGAGCCGCGCGCGCCTAGTGCTGGCGTAGGAGGCCGCCGCCTCGCCTCTTGCTCTAAACCGAATCCTAGTAGGACTTTTGTCCTACTTCCGTATATTCCTTTTCTATTTCTAGATCTTTTCCTTTCCTTTTTTCTATTCCTATTCCTAGTCTAATTCTTGTCCCCTACCCCAAGTAAACCTCCTCCTCACCCATATAAATACCCAAGCACCCCCCCCTCTAAATCATCAAACCCAAAGCCTATAGCTACACCACACCCCGCGCCGCCCGCGCCCTGCGTCACCGCCGCGCCGCCGCCTCACCCGCGCCGCGCCGCCACCCCACACCCGCGCCGCCGCCGCCCCTTGCCGCCGCCGCCCACGCCCACGCTGCCGGAGCCCCTCGCCGGAGACCTCGCCGGAGGTAGCCCCGCGCTACATCTATTCTTTTTCTCGGATCGTTTTCTTCTAATCGTTCCAATTCTTTTCTTCTCTAAACCATTCCGGTTTTCTAGATCGGTTTTTCGTTCGGTTTTCTTCTCCGAAACCCTAGATCGGATTCGTTTTCTTCTCCGATTTAGTTGCCTTTGGACCGTTCGCCGGACCGTTCGTCCTAACGAACGTGATCACTGGATTCTTCTAGGTTAACGACGTCCATTCGTTTAAACCCTTCTTCTTTTTCTTTTCGTCGGATTTATTCCGCGATCGCGATCTCAGATCCGATCTTCTTTCTAGTCTTTCTTTTCGCTCGTTTATCGGAATCAGGTGATTCAAGCGCCTGGAGTTTCGTCTCGAAACCGTCGTTCCGTCTAATCAACTTGAACAAGCTTTTGCTACAGTAAAATTTTGACCTAGATTCAACTTGCTAGAACCGAGTTGTTTTCTTCTGCCGCTTGTTTTTCCGTCGTTTGTTCGGTTCGTTCTTTCTTTGCAACCGGAGTTCTTAAGTTGAACTATCTAGTTCGATCTCTTGTTCGAGTTTTACCTGCGCATTAGATGAGTACTTATTGTATGCTTGTTGTTTGTCTGCAATAGATTACCCGGATTGCGCCGCTTGTTATTTCGAAACCCTAGGACTCGCGGATCATCAGCAAGGCAAGTAACACTTTGATCATACCTTTTCCACAACCCATGTTTTATTGCATTAGATCAATCCTCACACATTGCATGATTAGGATCTAATTAAATTGTGGGATGGGAAGTAGATGAGGTAGTACCTATTACCTGTATTATTATGAAACCTTTGGGAGTTACTCTACGTTTGCTTATTATGCCATGCTATGCTAGTAGACGTGGATTGGGTGAGTGATATCCATGACAGATGTGAGATTGATAATTTTAATGGTTTATCTAAGGTGGCAACTTAAACACACATCTGGGTGGATTGAGGCACCTGATGTCTATCAGGACTTGCCTGTTTTTTTGGACCGCCACCCAGGCTCAAAGGGATCATAAGATTATTCATGCTAGAAACTTCCGTGTGCAGCCACAAGCTATGGGCTCTGGCATAGTTGACTAAGTTGTGCGAACTCTTACGGGGTGGACTAGCAGATGTAGGGAGTAGGTGTACCGGTCTACCCCACATGTAAGGTGCTAGCGCTTCTGAAAGACTATGTCTCGGTCATCCGTTTCTCAAACACCATGTAGTGCGAGAAAACAAACGGAGGCGATCGAGTCATGTGGGGAAAAGTGCGCAAACCTCTGCAGAGTGTACAAACTAATCATGATTAGCCGTGTCCCCGGTTATGGACAACTTGAGTATCTAGTACTTGAATATCTTGTGAATCTCATCATGTTACTTCTAATTAAGTATTGTTGGGTTTTAATTGTTCACTTAATTGGGATGGAATGCTGTCAACCATTCTCGATGTTCAACTACCATGATAGTTAAATAAATTTATTCCTTTGCAGTAGGGAAAAACTGGCTTTACGCAAAACTGTAAACATAGAGCTTTCCACCAGCCATACTATGCATATAGTATAGCTGTTTCATTCCATTACTCTCTATGTGTTACTTTGCCAGCATATTCCATGTGCTGACCCGTTTTCGGGCTGCAACTTCTCATGTTGCAGACTTTTCAGACGACGAGTAAAGAGCTTTTAGGTCGTGGTTCTATACTCAGTGATGCCGCTGGAGTTGATGGACCCATTTATCTTCCGAGTCTTCCGCTGTTATCGATATTAGATGGCCTTCAGCCATATTTATTGTAATAAGTTCTTTTTGAGCCATCGATGTAATAAGTGTGTGATTGCAACTCTGCTATAAAACCTCGATGTACTGTGTGGTGTCAGCATTACTGATCCAGGGATGACACCGTAGCACAGTAGACGTGATCCATTCGGGTCAGGTCGCTACAGGAGACCATGGAGGAGGAAGCATGAGGGGGAGAACCTCTCCTCCTCTCTCTCGGTGGCGCCGGAGAACCATCGGGAGGGGAATCATCGCCACGGTGATTGTCTTCATCAACATAACCATCATCGTCACCATCCTCATCTCTTTTACGCGGTCCACTTTCCCGCACCCCGCTGTAATACCTACTTGAACATGGTGCTTTATGCCACATATTATGATCCAATGATGTGTTGCCATCCTATGATATTTTGAGTAGTTATCCTTTGTCTTTGGGTTGATTTATGATCTAGATTGGTATGAGTTGTATGTTTTACTTTGGTGCTGTCCTATGGTGCCCTACGTGTCGCGCAAGCGTGAGGGGTTCCCGCTGTAGGGTGTAGCAATACGTTTATGATTCGCTTATAGTGGGTTGCGTGAGTGGCTGAAACACAAACCTGAGTAAGGGTGTTGTTGCGTATGGGATAAAGAGGACTTGATGCTTTAATGCTATGGTTGGGTTTTACGTTAATGATCTTTAGTAGTTGCGGATGCTTTCTAAAGTTCCAATCATAAGTGCATATGATCCAAGTAGAGAAAGTATGTTAGCTTATGCCTCTCCCTCATATGAAACTGCAATAGTGATTACCGGTCTTGTTAACGATTGCCTAGGACAATTCCGCACACTGATCCACCATTATTCCACACTCTCTATTTATAATATTTAGTAAGATATTCTAACTTCATGATAACAGAACCTACTTTTATATTTTAGCTCTCCGATATCATACAAAGTTATCCTCTTCATACCCACAACATAGTTTTATTTCTCGTTGCTAGTTGGAAGCAAATGTTCGGTGTACGTAGAGTCGTATCTGTGGCAGATAGGGCTTGAGAGAATATTGATCTTACCTTTAGCTCCTTGTGGGTTCGACACTACATACTTATCACTTCCACCTTTGGAAATTGCTACGATGATTCCTTGTAGTTGGGGATTATCAAATACTCCCCCTGCTAGCTGGGACCAAGTATAATGGCATGCTGATTTGTGGGCCTACTAAGTTGACAGGGACGGAGGGCTTTGTCAACTTAGTCAATATGCACGTTCTAGCTCCACTGACCGTACGATGTCCATCCAACGGCCGTAGTGCTTGTTCAACCTCTGGTCTTCTTGCTCCAGCCGCCCAAACCAGCGCTGGTCGTGCCTCGTGGTCCTGCCTCCCGTGGCCGGCCACGATGCAGTAGAGGCCTCACCGCCCCCTACTACTCCCACCGCTGGCCAGGCCATCCCTCTACTCACCCACACCCCCTGTTATTCTGTGGCGATGGCAGCCTCACACCGCAGTGAACCTGTGAACCCTCATACTCCTCTACCCGTGGGCATCCACTGCCACGTCTTCCCTGGCTCCGCGTCGTCCCCTTCCTAGGCCTCGCCGTCGTCCACCGCCCTGGTGCACTCGGCACAGCGTGGTTAACGTGGTCAAGGAATGGCTTCCATGGGACGTGGACTGTACGTGGAGAGGCTGATAGCTGTGTCCATGGCCGCAGCAAGGAAGTGCCTCCCTATTACGGGCAACATAATTATTCCTCCACCTGACAACGAGGACCAACCGGACGGGCCATAGTATTTTGCGAAAAAACGTTTCCCCCTGATAGCTGGGACCCGCCAGCTACATCTTCGCACGCAAGGAAGTGCGTCCGGGCAAAAAAAACTATTCACCCCTTGACTGCTGGGACCCACCAGCTACATCTTCGCACGCAAGGAAGTGCCTGACAGTCAGGACCCACCTGGTCGAAGCGTATGTAGCGTTGTCATTCTGGTCGCGAACATGTACGTACATACTGGTTGATGTAGAGGCGCGCATGTGTCGTAGTAGAGGCGCACACGTAGCATGTACACGTACGTACAACGACCAGTGTGCAAGAAAGAAAATATGGTCACATATGTACATACGGGCAGGGTCTCGAACGCCGACTCACGCATACGTACGGCCAGGGCTCGTGTACATGGCTAGGTCGGAACGGAGAAACAACGTTGTCGTCGTGTTCATGGGGAGCCAACCGGCTGGGTCGGAACGCAATGCGTCGTCGTGTTCATCGGGAGGGCTTGGACGGAACAACCGATGGAAATGAGGCATGGCATACCGCAGAATGGAGGAAACGGCCTTGTGTTCGACCGGCCACGTTCGAAATGGGATCCTGTTCATCTGGAGCGGTCTGGCGTACCGCAAAACGGAGGAAAGAGACCTCCTACAGTCGAAACGGGGGTCCTGTTGATCGGGAGGGGTGTGGCGTACCGCAAAACGGAGGAAACAGACTTGTGTTGGAGCGCTATGGTCGAAACGGGGGTCTTGTTCATCGGGAGGGGTGTGGCGTACCGCAAAACGGGACTCCATGGGCTACTATTCATCTCCATCGTCGACCCCCTCCAGCCTCCATGGGCTACTGTTCATCCACTGTCGACCTCCTCCAGCCTCCACCAGCAACTGTTCATCCACGGGCTCCTGTTCATCCAGCCTCCACCGCGTGCTACTCCATTGGCTACTGTTCAACCAGCCCTCTCCACGGGCTACTATTCAACCAGCCCTCTCCACGGGCTCCTGTTCAACCACCCCTCCACGGGCTACTGTTCATCCAGCCATCCACCGTCTACTGTTCATCCTGGCCTCCACGGGGTGGTCCTGTTCATTCTGCCCTCCACGGGGTCCTGTTCATCCAGCCCCAACCGGCTCGATCGATCGGGGTCCCGTTCACCCAGAGGCAACACCACAGGGTCCTATTCATCCACCCCCACCGGGAACTGTTCATCCAAACCCCCCCCCCGGAACGCTCACTGTTCATCCAGAGGCAGCATTGATCGGCTTCAGTTAGCAGCAGTAGCGAAGGAATCGCTCGATCGGGTTCAGTTAACAGCGCTCGGGTTCAGTAGCGCGTAGCCTGCAGTGCAATCGCTTGGGTTCAGTTAGAGCCCAACATCTCGCTCGGGTTCAGTTAGAGCCCAACGCCTTGCACCCACGCACGTGCGTGTACGAGAGAAACGCGCATCGCTCGGCCCCGACCACCCACCGTTGTAACACCCTCGATGCGACTATAGCTCCCACGTGTCGAGGCACGACTTAGAGACATAATCGCATTGAAGGCATATGTCGCAAGTTAGGCAATCTTCACATCATCCCATGTAATATGAATAATAAAAGGGAGAACATAGTTGGCTTACACTCGCCACGTCAATCAATAACATAAATAACATTACATCATCCAAACACTCATGGCCCGACTACGGCGCCAAAATAGAAGAGAACCCAACATGCGACACGGTCCCAATCACCCCCAACTGGGCACCACTACTGATCATCGGGAAAGGAAACATAGTATCATTGAGAGTCTTCGTCGAACTCCCACTTGAGCTCATATGCGTCTCCTGGAGCGGAATCATCAGGCCCTGCATCTGGTGTAATAGTAATCTGTGAGCCACAGGGACTCAGCAATCTCGCACCCTTGCGATCAAGACTATACAAGCTTATAGGAAAGGAAAGGCAAATATATGTGGAGCTGCAGCAAGCGACTAGCATATATGGTGGCTAACTTATTCGCAAAAGAGAGCGAGAAGAGAAGGCGAAGCGCGAACGCATAACTAAAGAGGTAATCCTGCGGCAAGCATTACTCCAACACCGTGTCCACTTCCCGGACTCCGCCGAGAAGAGGCCATCACGGCTACACACTCAGTTGATTCATTTTAATTAAATTGAGGTTTAAGTTATCTACAACCGGACATTAACAAATTCCCATCTGCCCATAACCGCGGGCACGGCTTTCGAAAGTTCAATCCCTGCAGGGGAGTCCCAACTTAGCCCATGACAAGCTCTCACGGTCAACGAAGGAATAGACCTCCTCCCAAGACGTTCCGATCAGACTCGGTATCTCGGTAATTCAAGACACTTCGACAAGTTAAAACAAGACCAGCAACACCGCCCGAATGTGCCGACAAATCCCGATAGGAGCTGCACATATCTCGTTCTCAGGGCACACTCAGATAGGTCAAGCTACGAGTAAAACCAACCCTCAAGTTTCCCCGAGGTGGCCCCGCAGGCTGCCCGGTTCAGACCAACACTCAGAGGGAGCACTGGCCCGGGGGGGGGTTAAAATAAGATGACCCTTGGGCTCCGGTAACCCAAGGGAAAAAGAGGCTAGGTGGCGAATGGTAAAACCAAGGTTGGGCATTGCTGAAAAAGCTTTAACCAAGGCGAACTATCAAGGGGTTCCCATTATAACCCAACCGCGTAAGGAACGCAAAATCAGGGAACATAACACCGATATGACGGAAACTAAGGCGGCAAGAGTGGAACAAAACACTAGGCGAGAGGCCGAGCCTTCCACCCTTCACCAAGTATATAGATGCATTAAGATAACATGGCAATATAATAATATCCCAACAAGTAAATAAAAGATGTTCCAACAAGGAACGGCCTCCAATCTTCACCTGCAACTAGCAACGCTATAAGAGGGGCTGAGCAAAGCGGTAACATAGACAATGAACGGTTTGCTAGGACAATGGTGGGTTAGAGGTTTGACATGGCAATTTGGGAGGCTGACAAGCAAAAGGTAGGCATCGTAGCATTGGCATAGCAAAAGAGCGAGGAAACTAGCATAGCAAAGATAGTAGTGATTTCGAGGGTATGATCATCTTGCCTGCACAGTTGTCAGAGTTGACTGAATCCTCACAAGCAAACTCAACGGGCTCCTCGGTGGCGAACTCGTCTCCCGGCTCTACCCAAACAAGACAAACAAGCAACAAGGACACAATCAACCACGTGCAAGGATCAAGCGATATGATGAAATGATGATATGCTATGCGGGATGCGATGCGGGATATAAAATGCAAGATATGACAGGAAATGCATGAACCTGACCTCAACTTGGAATTCCAAGGGTGACACTGGAAATATGAGATAAAATCGCTTGAAAACGATATAAAGAACGCCGGAATCGGAGTTACGGTTTGGAAAAGGCAAGCGTTTCAAAAATGACAATGGTCTGCGATTTACAGCAAGTAGGCATCTAAATGCAATGAGATGAACATTCTACAGCCACCAAACATGACAACAAAATACGTGGTAGGGATGCACACAAGATGCTTAACAAAATTCTAGCACAGAGCTACGGCCAAATCATCCATTAGGAGGTTCAAACAAGCATGGCAAAAACGCAAATGCAAAACAGATTTCAGACTTGGTGAAATTAACACTTGTCTAAAATTTCAGATCATGAAGCCCTCTTCGGAGCATCAAAACAACATGCTACAAGACCTGAACATGACAAAGAAAGACATGGCATGGAGCTACTCAACAATATTAACAAAAGTCCCTTAGTGACCTTGAGCCAAAAGGGATCACAAAATATACTAACAAGCACACGAACATAGCAAAAACATAATCAGTTTTCAGACTTTGTGAAAACTGGGACATGCTGAAACATAACTCACGAAGGCATGTAAACAAGCTTGATGCACTCACTACGGTGCAAGTTATGGCAAGGAAAGAATACATCCCTTAGGAAGGCATAAAATACAAGCTAGACATGGCAAGAACAATGGCATAGCATGCACGGAACAACTACAATAACATCGGCAAAATCGCAAACTAGTTGACGATCTGCCCAGATTCACAACGAAGCAAAAGTAGAGCTCGATTGACTCAAGCTAGGGTGCTCCATAATTGCAAACAAATACATGCATGGATAGAGCATAACAAGATTAACAAAACTCTTTTACTGATCATCCTCAAAAGAGGCATGGATCACTAGGAAACAACATGAACATATGGCATCATGAACTAAATAATCCCAGACTTAGTGAAAACTACTAAGTCCCTGAAAACAGATTTACCGGGTGCCTCACTTTGCAAGCTTGCACAGGTCACCACACACATCCTAAAAATGCATGGGTTGCACCTCTGGAAATATAACAAGATGCTTAACAAAACATGTGAAGGACTCACAGGCCTCTCATGCACACAATAATCATGGCAAAAATGACAAAAGTCTAGGATGAACTAGCAGATCTGACAATTAACTCACGAAGGCCTCTTCTAACAGCATTACGGGCATCAAGATGCACTCAAAAGAAAATGACGCAATGGAATGAAATGATGTACTCATCGAGGCGAACATTGTGATATACTATATGTCCAAATCGGAGCTACGGATGCGGAGATATCACCGGTCAAAGTATGCACAAAAATTAAGGGGGAGAGGGAAAAAGTCAACCGTCTCAAAATATCTCAGATCTCAGATCTGAGATCCGGTGCACTGTTCATCGGGCACGAAATTCGAGGTTGACCGGCCGGAGTTGAGGTCGCCAGCGTGGAGGGAGGAAGAGGCCGGGGCGAGGCCGGCCGGACTTGGGCTCCGGTGAGGCAGGCGGCCGGCGATGCGAGGAGGCGGCGGCGGTTGCATGGAGGCGGTGGTCGGCGAGGTCGGCGTGGTGGCGGAGGTCCCGAGGCGAGGTGGCGGCGGTGGCGGCGATGGCGGCCCGCGGCGGCGCCGGTCGCCGGTCGCCGGAGGTGGGAGAGGCAGCGGCGGAGTCGAGGCGCGGGGCGCGGGGGACTTCGGGCTCGCGGGGGCCCCTCCTGGGCCTCCCGGGCCGGCGGCGGCTGGCGGTGCGAGCCGGGCGCGGCGAGTGCGGGGCTGCCACGTGGCGGCCGGACACTACGGGCGGACGTGTCCGTCGGTGGGGGAATTGTCCGGCGCGCGAGAGGAGCGGCGGATCTAGGGTTTCGGGGAAGAAGAAGAAGGAAAACGAAGGGGCTATTTATAGGCATAAGTGGAGCTAGGAGAGTCCAAATGAGGTGCGGTTTTCGGCCACACGATCGTGATCGAACGCTCTAGGTGATGGAGCAGAGTTTGGTGGGTTTGGGCCAAATTAGAGGGGTGTTGGGCTACAACACACACGAGGCCTTTTCGGTCCCTCGGTTAACCGTTGGAGTATCAAACGAAGTCCAAATGGCACGAAACTTGACAGGCGGTCTATCGGTAGTAAACCAAGGCCGCTTGGCAAGTCTCGGTCCAATCCGGAAAAGTTTAATCCCCACACACGAAAGAAAGCTAGAAATGACCACCGGAGGAGAACGAAGCGCCGGAATGCAAAACGGACAACGGGGAAAATGCTCGAATGCATGAGATGAACACGTATGCAAATGCAATGCACATGATGACATGATATGAGATGCATGACAATGACAACGACACACAGAGACAAAGACCCGAACCCAAGAAAATAAATATAACTTAACGCCGGAAACGACAAGAGTTGGAGTACAAATAGGGAAAGTTACATCCGGGGTGTTACAACCGTAACCGGGAACACCCCGATATTTTCCTCGCCCTCGCTTCTACCATGGTTTTTCCTGTCATGGACGGTCGAAAGAATGTCATGTAGCTGCGTCTCCGGCCCGCCCAGGACGAAAAGCCCATTTTCTGTCATGATTTTTTGTCATAGAAGTAGGACCCCACCACATCTATGATAATACCGGGTTTTGTCACAATTATCGTCATAGAAGTGTCATAAGTATGACAGAAAAAAATTTCGTTTGGCCCAAAATGTCACGGATGTGTCTTTTTTTGTAGTGACGTGGCAAGATATGCCGTCGGCCAGCTGACGGCAAAGAGCTTTGAATCTTTGCCGTCCGCTGGCGGATGGCATAGCTGGCCCTGTTTGCCAGGCCTATTTCGGCACTTTGTCGTCTGCCAGCTGATGGCAAAGAATTCGAATGTATTTTCCAAATAGGCAGCCCAGTGTTCCAAGTTTCTACATGTAGCTACCACGTGTCCTCTTTGCCGTCTGCTAGGAGACGGCAAAGCTCTTTGTCATCCGCTAGCAGACGGCAAAGAGGCTATATATCCCCTGTTTTTATTTGAATCCATTTAATTTGATAGGATTTCATACACATATATACATACATACATATCAAACATATCCAACAACATATAACAGCATGTACAACAGCATATTTCATCAAATCCAACATATCCAACAACATAGTTCAACAAAGTCCATCCTATCCAACATATCCATATATACATACATATCCAGAAACAAGTTTCCAACAACATATCCATATAGACATACATATCCAAACAAGTTTTTGTAAACAACAAGGAAGCACCAGAAGAATAGTACACTCCATCAATGCAAGCTTCCTCATCTAAAGAAAATCTTTAAAATGGGAAAGATGAAAGTTAGAAGAAGAAGAAGACTAGCTAGAAGAAAAGGAAGAGGAGAAAAGCAGAAGAAGAAGAATAATTTATCTTCTCTTTCTTTCTCTCCTCTCCTATTTTTTATCTTCTTCTTTTTCTAACTAATGTAGGTAAAAATGCCATTTTTGGTCTAAGGTAGGTAAAAACGGTAAGTGTATAGGTCAATTTATAGCTAAGCTAGGTAAATAGGTCATTTTGGAGCTAACATAGGTTAAATGGATCATATTGGAGCTAACCTAGGTAAACTTGGTCATTATTGAGCTAACCTAGTTAATTTGCCATTTTTGAACTAACTAAGCTTATTGTGTCATTTTAGAGGACAACAAGCTAAGTATATGACATTTATGAGATTAGCAAGGTTATTATGCCATTTACGAATGAAATCAAGTAAGAGGAGGAAAAGAAGCAGAAGAATAAGAAAAGAACAAGAAGAAGAATAACTTCTTCTTCTTCGCCTACTTCTTTTCTTCCTATTCCTTCTTTTCTTCCTCTTCCTTGATTTTCTTCATCTTATTATGTCATTTGTGGACGAAATAGGCTAAATTATGTCTTAAATGGACTAAAAAGGCTAAATAAGAATAAATACCGTTATCACGGAGGTGAAGGAACGATTGGGGCTGCGCCAGTGGTAGACAGAGGTGAAGGACCGATCGGGGTTCCGCCATTGCCAGACGCAGAAGGATTGGTCGATGCTTGTTGGGAGGCATGCTACACCAAAGATCGGTTCCAATAATGTCTCGTTAGCATGATGCAACTGAAATGTGAATACTAGTAACTAACGACCATTCAAATCAAACTCACCGTGGTTGCCGGAGCAATTTGGGGCATCGGCGGAGGGGTCTGACCATTTTTCTCGCACATGGTCTAAACATTTGGTTCTCACGAGTCATTCATATTAGTTAGTAATGCGAACATTACGTGCATGATTTGGCTAATATGCACAAGAAACGTACCACAAGGAGCTCGTATAGGGCCCGGTGAGACGCCTCGTTCCGGTTCTTCTCCTCCTCCAACAGCTTAGCCGTCCTCTCCTCTAGCTCCCTCTCCCTCTCCCTCTCCACTGCCTCCCTTTTTGCCTTCTCCAAAAGTGCCTGGGTGTTCAATCTCTCTTTCTCAACCAATGCCTACAACACACCACTCCTCGTTAGCATTGTAATCATCGACGGACGCACACACAATGTAATGGAGGAAAGGTGAGAGAGTCTGTATGACTAGCCACCATGCCGAGCTCCACGGGCCGTGCACGAGGCGTTATCTCATGATTAGAGCTACTCTGGCGCTTCTTGATCTGCGGGAGAGTCCTAGGACAACATATCAGTCCATCACCAATGGCTATGGAGCCATGTGACCTCCCGCCACTAGATATCATCACCAGCTCTGTATCAAAAGGATCCTGGCTCGGGTTAAAGTCCTCCCCTTTCCACGCCTTCCCCTTGTCTATGTACTTCACGAGCTTGTGGTGGGAGGAGATGTTGGTGAAGCTCTCTGGATGATCTAGGTCAGACTCCGAGAATGCCTTGGCCTTCTTGTACAGGGCAGTATGGGCCATGCCATAGAGGTCGAAAAGATTTGGCACAGGCTTCTTGTTGTGGCGTGCCTGAGAGAGAGGAACAAAATATTAGTTAAGGGCTCAATCTATCATGAAGAATGATATTGCTATGTAAAAATAGGTCATTTTGGATCTAAGTAAGGTTATTATGTCATTTTGGAGGTAACCAAGATTATTATGCCATTTTGACCAAAGTATGCTAATTATGTCATTATTGAGCTATCCTAGGTAGTTATGCCATTTTTAGCTAACTAAAGCACATTTAGGCATTTTATAGAGCTATCTAAGGTTATTGTGTCATTTTAGAGCTAATTATGTCATGAAAGAACTAGCTAAGATTAGTTTAGTTTGTTATTGAGCAATCCAAGGTAGTTATGCCATGTTTTAACTAACTTAAGCATATTAAGTCATTTTATAGATCTATCTAAGGTTATTATGTCATTTTAGAGCTAAATATGTCATAAATGAACTAGCTAAGATTAGTTTAGGTCATTATTTAGCTATCCTAGGTAGTTATGACTTTTTAACTAACTAAAGCATATTTAGTTATTTTATAGAGCTATCTAAGGTTATTATGTCATTTTAGAGCTAATTATGTCATAAATGAACTATCCAAGGTAGTTATTCCATTTTTAACTAACTAAGCATATTAAGTCATTTTGGAAGGGAAAAATGCTAGCATGAAGAATGAAATTGCATGAATCATTTAGCAAACCACATACCCAGTGATCCCCGTACTCAAACAGGTTGGAGATCCCTTGATGGTGTGGCACACCTTCCATTTGGTCATGCTTATCCTTGGCCCTATGGTGTTCGACTAGCCATTGGGGAGAGCACCACGCATCCACCAACGCCTCCCAACAGTCCATCTTATCCGCACACCATCTTGGGGTCACCTAAGTTAGTCAAGAGAAATTTCAGCGCTACGCCTACGAATCAAATCAAGAAAACTAAGTTCAAGGCCTTAAGAATAGGTAATTACGTGTATGTACTTCTCCTTACTCAGAAACTTGCCGCGACACTTCGACTTGGCCCTCCTAATACCCTTCGAGGCATAGTAGTCTCGTACGGCTTGCACCCGAGCCTCGTGTCGTAAGTTCTGAAGTAGGCGCTTGCACTCGGCTTCGACAACGATAGACGCGGCCTCCTGCTCTCCCTCTGAAACCCTGTAGAAGGTCTGCAATCAAACAAGACAACACTGATTAGTACAATCACTAGGTAGTGTTGATTTTTAATTCTATAAAGGAGAAATTACCCAAAACCGACGGAACACAATGTCGGCCACCGTCTCACACAAGACACCAACGACCATCTCCTCCGGCAGGGCCGGGGCAACCGAGTACATCTCCCAGCTTAGTGCTAGCTGTGGACCCTGACCCTCACCGGGCAATGTGACCCACACAGGGAAGTGCTGCCGGCAAAGCACACCAAGGACCTGGTTGGGCCTGCGGACACCACGCGGGTGTACCCAGCCCCTGCAGTATGACAAGGCCAACGCATTAGATATTAATTTGAAGAAACATGAAGGCAAAAGGTTAAAAAAGAGTAAATGCACTTACTTCAACCCATTAGGCGCAATCAACCAGTTCTGGTCGGGGGTCGTTGGCACAGGCAGGAGCTTTGTACATCCACACTTGTAGACCTTCTTTCCCTTCTCAACCAGCTCATCATCGCTGTAGCTATCATCAGAAAAGGTGTCCTCGCTACCATCAGTAGGGCCACTAGCCCCCGCAGTCTCGTGGGAAGAAGACTCCGGGTTCGAAGTCTCGTGGGAAGAAGACTCCAGGACCGGAGTGTTCTGGGACGAAGACTCTGGGACCGGACTCACGTGGGGCGAAGGATCAGTGACACGAGTCTGGTGGGGCGAAGGATCAGCGACCCGAGTCTGGTGGGGCGAAGGATCGGCAACCTGAGGCTCATGGACCGGAGTCCGAGACGGGTCCACGTCAGATGGAGCAATCCTGTGGTTGGGTGAATCAGCTGGGGGTGGCGACGAGGAAGGTGTAGCAGCCTTCCTACGTCTCCCGCTGCCACTTCCACCTCTAGCAGCCTTCTTCGTCCTCCCCCGACCTCTCCCAGCCGAAGAAGAAGCGCCCGCTGCTGCTGTCTGCATACTGTCTAGCAGTGCTCTCCGGAGTGGCTAGGGTGGAATAATGGAACCACCCCTCCCAGTAGCGCTTGAAGGAGGCTCGGGGCGCTCTGGACCCTTGCCCACCATCCAATCAACACCTGCAATGACAAAAAGTAAACAAAATTAGTACAACGTAAAAAATTTGAATACCTGACATGAATAATATGTATATAATTTAAGTGTATCATCAGCATGAACATAATAAAAAAATGAATACCTCACATTACTAATATTACTCTGAATTGTCTATATATGCTCCGGGATCATTAAATGCATCATCATCATCACTATCAGTGATGTGCTCATCATCATTGTCAATAAATGCATCAACATGTGGAAGGCCTCCTTTACGTAATCGTTCAAGCATTGACAGGTCATCTGCAACAGTAACTTCTTCTTGTTCCAGCTCTTCTTGTTTCGGCTCAGGGGTGAAGTCGGATTCACTATCGTTATCTACTTCAATGTTCTGGGGTGGAGTAGAGCGGTTCTTGAATTGTTTTTTTAGAAAGACGTGTTTCTTGGAAGAATTCTCCTTCGTCATATGTGTCTTGGTTAATGTGAGGTTCATAATCCTCTTCATTGGGGGGAGGTGGTGTAACATGTGGCGGCACTTCATAAACGACATCCCAACCACTGAGATTTGGATCACTTTGACAGGCCCACGGTAGATAGAAAACTTGGGTTGCCTGTTGAGCCATAATATAGAAATCGAGAACATCCAAATGGGTGCTTTGTTTGATTTCAACTAGCCCTATATGTTCATGAGTCCTTCTAGTCTCCCTCGGCTGGAACCAATAACATCTGAAGACTACGACGTTTGGTTGGTTTTCACCATAGAATTGAAGTTCATAAATTTCTTCAACTCTTCCATATTACTCGATATCTCCTTCGCCGATAGCAGAGAGACAACAATTTTTAGACTTTCGGTCGGCCATAGATAGCTCTTTGCCATAGGTATGAAAGCGATACCTGTTGATGTCGTATTTGTCAAATGAACGGACCTTATAGTCAAAACCATTAGCTACTTGTCCCAATTCGGCGTCCATAATCTTTGAATTAGCCTACAAGTTTAATACGAAAGGATTGTTTCATTAGTCGCAAATTAGCCAAAGAAATGAAATGGTCTAATGGAAATTACCGTTTTTTGAACCAAGAGATGAAACCGGGATATTCGCCTCCTTGCTTTGCCAGAAGCTCATACTCTTCAACGGAATCCTTTTGGATCACCACTCCATACGAGAATATGGCGACGTATCGACTGCATCAAATATCCAGGAATAAGAGCAGTTCAAAGGAATTAGAAGTTGCAAAACAATGTACCGAGAACTTACTCGATGTATGGCTGCACTTCTGTTAGGTTGTTGAAGAGATAAAGCGAAATGGTACGCCACTCTTCAACATCCAACGATACTGGTTTCCAACCACTGGCTAGTGCGAGATTCCCTTTGAATAGGCTGAGGTTGGATCAACCCTTTTTAGGGTCGTCAGCATTGTACCGAGGCTTCGGATTATGCAAATGACGATTTTTGGCTTCGTAGTGTGCTTTCACGAAGTTTGCCACCTCCTCAGTGATGAATGCCTCGGCCATCGATGCCTCACATCTACGTTTATTTTTACATTTTGCTCGAAGCGTCTTCTGCATCCTCTCAGTTGAGTAGCACCAACGATTTTGCACGCCCCCCCCAACCTTGCCCCGGTCGGGAGATGCAAAATCAAGTGTTGCATTGGATTAAAGAAGCTTGGCGGAAAGATCATCTCTAACTTGTAGATCAACTCTGTCGGCGTTTTGGGAACGGGGGTCCCCAGACATGCCTGCCTGCAGCCCACAGCGTGGCTCCACCAGCGGCCCTGTACGACCCATCTTCACCAGCAAACACTCAAGACCCTCGCGAGGGGCCAAGCCTCACGAGGCGGATGACGCAAGACCTCCTCAGGGGCGGCCTCACCAGGATGGCTCATGAGGGGCAGAGAGATCAAGGCAAGGGACACCTCGCGAGGTTCCTGTAATGCAAGCCATGACGACTGGAGCGAGCCGGGCGCCAGGCGGGTGCCAGCGCACGCAGTGTCCTCGTTTCCTCTTTGGTGCTATAGAGGCAAGCACAGGCGAGGAGTCCCGAGGCATCAGGAAGAGGTTTCCATATCGGTGCAACAAGACCAAGACCAGCAGGACAGCAGGACGGAGGTCATAGTGGAGCCCAAGACGGCCTCACCACCAGTGCCTTTGGCAGATGAAGACTACTTTTGTCAGGATAACTTGTACTAGTTGTCTCCCTTCGAATTTGGCCATTGTGGGATCCCTTCCAGCTCAATATTTGTCAAGAGGACCAGGGCCTCTATAAATAAGACTAGCCACCACCAGAGAGGTGATCGGCTCATGTAGATCATCCCCAACCACACAAGCTCACCAAGCACAAGAACACCTTTCCTCAGGAGGCTGTTCTTCCCTTGTAACCGTTCATCCTCAGCCCAAGAGGCAATCCACCACACCAAACTGGAGTAGGGTATTACACCACAACGGTAGCCCAAACCAGTATAAATCTTGTGTCTCGTGTTCTTTGGGTTCATCAAGCTAGGTCGTGAGATCGTGGAGTGTGCGAGCTAGAGAGGGGGAGAGATCTTTGTGTGCACCCCAGTGTTTGAACCTCAAGGGTTTTGCCGGAACCCGAAATCTGACAATTGGCGTGCCAGGTAGGGGTGCGCCGAAGCCTTGCCCCCCCCCCCCCCCCCCCCCCCCCCGACGGCCTCACTTCTCCGACCGACTCCCATGGACGCCGCCTCTTCTCCGACTGGATCGACGGGAGCTCTCGGCAGCGTCGGGGGGCTCTGGGCCTTCACCCCCTCCTTGCGGCGGGTGTAGTGGCCGCACAATTTCAAGCCGGAGATGTTACCCCGCTACGATGGTGCGGAGGATCCAGTGGCCTTTCTGCTGGCGTACGAGGAGGCCGTCCTAAAGGTCGGGGCTACGATAAAGTCATGGCCAACTGGCTCCCAATGGCCCTCGCTGGCGTGCCGCGCACATGGCTCCTCCATCTACCGGAATCTTATGTGGCCTCCTGGGAGGAGCTGCGCGACCTCTTCATCACGCGCTTCGAGGAACCAGCACCCCCGTTGTGGCAGCTCTCCTCGATGGCTCACAGGCACCACCCTCAGAACGTCACACCAAGTCGTTCTTTCGTGAGATCGGTGTTGCCACCACGTGGCAGGAGGCTCCCTCGGGTTGGGTGGCGCCCAAGGCCAACCTGATCTTTGACTCAGGGGATCACCCAGTCACCACCGTCGGCTCAGGTGTGCTTGCAATGCTTTGCACGACCACCATCTGCAGCGTAGCCATCACCAAGACCCTCATCGATGGCGGCGCCGGCCTCAACGTGCTCTCCATGGAGGCTTTCAGCCTCCTTCACGCACCACTTGAGCGGCTCCGCCCCAGCAAGCCTTTCTCTGGGGTCGGCGGTGGCTCCGCCAACCTCCTGGGGCAGATCCGTTTCCCCGTGACCTTCGGCACACGCGACAACTACCGCACCGAGCTAATCGACTTCGACATCACTCGCATCGGCTTGCCGTACAACGCCATCCTCGGGTACCCAGTGCTGGCCCAATTCATGGCAGCTACCCATCCTGCCTACAACCTCATGAAGATGCCAGGAAGCAAGGGCGTCCTCACCGTGGCCGGAGACACCAAGGAAGCTGTGGCGGCCCTCAAGCTAGCCTTCAGGGCAACGGCGGCAGCTTGCCCGGCCGACAAGACCGTCTCCAGAACCAAGGGGGCTGCGCCGACCAAAAAGAAGCAGCTATTCACTCAAGGTCAAGCCAAGACGAAGTAGATACCGGTCGACGCGGTCGGGGCCTCTGGCGCTACCTTTACCATAGGCTCCGACCTCGGTCCGGATCAAGAAAAGGAGTTGGTGGACTTCTTGCGAGCGAACAAGGAAGTATTTGCCTAGGAGCCCAAGTAGCTAGTTGGGGTCCCAAGAGCAGTGATTGAGCATCATCTGACGGTGTGCCCCAACGTGTGCCCTGTGAAGCAGAAGGCGAGGCAACAATCCACGAAGAAGCAGTCTTTCATCGTTCAGGAAACCCGCAAGATGGAGGCAGCGGGTGTCATTCGCGAGGTCCGGTACCCAGAGTGGCTGGCAAACCCAGTCGTCGTGCCAAAGAAAGGAGGAAAGGAACACATGTGTGTCGACTGCACCAACCTCAACAAAGCCTGCCCTCAGGACCCATTCCCGCTGCCGCGCATCGACCAGATTGTTGACTCCACTGCGGAGTGTGACCTGTTGTGCTTCCTAGATGTGAAGAAGACGACTTTCTTGACCCCATGCGGGGTATACTGCTACACTAGCATGCCATTCAGACTGCGCAACGCAGGAGTGACCTTTCAGCGGCTGATGCATATCGCCTTGGGGCAGCAGCTCGGGAGGAATGCTGAATCCTACGTCGATGACATTGTGGTAAAGTCTCGAGAGGCGAGAACTTTGATTCAGGACCCGGAGGAGACCTTCGCAAGCCTGAGCCAGGTGAACTTGCGGCTCAACCCAGAAAACTACATGTTTGGTGTCCCTTCCGGCAAGCTGCTGGGCTTCCTCGCGTCCCATAGGGGGATCGAGGCCAACCCGGAGAAGGTTAAGGCAATCGAAGACATGAGCCCACCACAAAACCTCAAGGAGATGCAGAAGCTTGCATGCTATGTGACTTCGCTAGGGCGCTTCATCTCCAAGCTGGGGGAGCGTGCCTTGCCATTCTTCAAGATGATGAAGAAGAAGGGTCCGTTCGAGTGGACCCCCGAGGCCAACCTGGCGTTTCAAGACCTCAAGAGATACTTGACCAGCCCGCCGGTGATGGTGGCGCCTTGTCCTCGCGAGCCTTTGGTACTCTACTTGTCTGCCACACCCCATTCCGCCAGCGTGGCGCTGGTGGCCCCCAGAGAGGAGCCCCAAGTCAAGTGCTTGCCAAATGAAGCCGCCAAGCCAGATGAGGCCGTGCAACACCAAGACAATGCTGGTGAGACAGTGGCTGCTCCGGCTAGTCATCAAGCCCCAGGAGCTGGAGATCCACAGGAAGCGCCTCAGTCCCTGGGAGCCTAAAACTCTGTCAGCTCTCCCACCCTTGCCGAGCACCCAGTGTACTTCGTCAGCACAGTGCTACGATATGCGAGAGCGCGATACCCCATGCCTCAGAAGCTCTTGCTCGCGCTCCTGGTGGCCTCGCGTAAGCTGCGCCACTATTTCCAGGGTCACCCCATCAAGGTCGTCTCAGCTTACCCATTGGAGTGCTCAGAAGCCCCAATGCTGCCGGAAGAGTCATCGAATGGAACAATGAGATGCAAGCGTTTGACATGGAGTTTAGCACAATCAGGGTCATCAAGGGAGCTGTGCTCGCCGACTTCGTGGCAGAATGGACCGATACCTCGGAGCTCGAAGCAGGCGAGAACCGATCCCTCTCGCCAGGGAATGAAGTGCTAGATGGCTGGGTCATGTACTTCAATGGCGCGTTCGCACGCCAGGGTGCGGGGGCTGGAGCCGTGCTCATCTCACCCACTCAGAACAAACTTTACTATGCCGTGCCACTCTGCTTCCAGCGGGGCGAGAATGTCTCCAACAACATTGCAGAGTACGAGGGTCTCATCACAGGCCTCAAGGCTGCGGTGTCCCTGGGGGTGAAACGCCTCACCATCAAGGGAGACTCGCAGCTCCTTGTCAACTTCTCCAAAAAAGTTTACGAGCCAAAGGACGAGCACATGGAGGCATACCTCGTGGAGGTGCGCAAAAGGGAGAAGCGGTTACTGGGCTTGGAGCTGCAGCATGTGCCTCGTGGCACCAACAAAGAGGCCGACGACATCACCAAAAGAGCATCCAAGCGGTTGCCCAAGAGCCTGGCGTCTTCGAGGAACGGCTCTTCAAGCCTTCGGTAGCACCTCCGCCTGCGGAGCCGGCGCCACCTCAGGAGGAGCTCCCCCAGCCACCAGCCTCAGGAGCCCCAGCCTGCAGCCCGACCTCAGGAGCGCACCTCCTCTTAGAGCTCGAGCCCCAGGAGGGGTGCTGGATCGAGGAGTTCAAGGCGTACCTGATGCAAGGCACATTGCCGGAGAAGGAGGAAGACGCAGAGCGTGTGGCCCGGCAGGCTATGGCGTACTGCATCCAGGACGGTGAGCTATACAGGAAGCGGCCAAATGATGTTTCTCTATGATGCATTTCCAGGGAATAGGGGAATGAGCTTCTGGCCGACATACATGGTGGATACTTCGGGCACCACTCGTCGTCACGCACCTTAGTCGGCAAGGCTTTCCGCAGCAGGTTCTACTGGCCCACAGCACTCAACGACACGGCCGAGCTGGTAAAATCCTGCAAGGCCTGCCAATTCCGCGCCAAGCAGATCCACCAGCCGGCTCAAGACCTCCAGACTATCCCGCTCTCATGGCCGTTCACGGTCTGGGGGCTGGATATCCTCGGCCCATTCTCTCAAGTGCCTGGAGGTTACCGCTACCTCTACGTCGCCGTCGACATATTCACCAAATGGGCGGAAGTGGAAGCTGTCCGCACCATCCCAGCCGGGTCAGCAGTCAAGTTCATCAAGGGCCTCGTAAGCCGATTTGGGGTCCCTAATCGCATCATCACTGACAATGGCTCACAGTTCACCAGCAATCTCTTCAAAACATATTGTGCTAACCTTGGAACGCAGATCTGCTATGCCTCCGTGGCGCACCCCAGGAGCAACGACCAGGCCGAACGCGCCAATGCGGAGGTCCTGAGGGGTCTCAAGACCAGGACCTTCAAGAAGAAGCTCGAGCCCTGCCGCAGGGGCTGGCACGACGAGCTCCAGTCCGTGCTATGGTCCATCCGCACCACCGCCACCAGGCCCACAGGCGAGACCCCGTTCTTCCTCGTCTACAGAGCAGAAGCAGTTATCCCACGCGAGGTCAAGCATCGCTCTGCGAGGGTCCTAGCATTTGATGAAACACAGCAGGACGCCATGTGGGGGATGGATCTCGTGCTGGGGGAGGAACGCCGCCGTGAAGCCTCGCTCCGAGGTGTGAGGTACCAACAGGCGCTGCGGCGGTACCACTGCCGCAGCGTCCGCTCCAGGACGCTCGAGGTGGGTGATCTTGTCCTAAGGCGGGTGCTCTCCAGGGAAAGGCTTCATAAGCTCTTTCCCATGTGGGAGGGACCGTTTCGGGTCGCCCACGTCTCCAGGCCTGGCGCCGTGCGCCTGGAAACGCAGGACGGGATCCCCATCCAGAACGTCTGGAACATCCAGCACCTCCGGAGGTTCTACCCATGAAGCAAGGCCCGGTGCCTATGAAGCAAGGCCCAGTGCCTGTGAAGAATCTCCGCTCATGACACTCACGTAATAATGAGTGGGGTTGTACACACCCTAGAGTCTCAGGAGTGCCGCCCTCGGGCCTCGGGGGCTCCCTCCCACGCCTAGTGGCAGCACTTAGCTCTGCACTGGTGAGAAGACAAGAAGACTAGACTAGGTGCTAGACGCGGCTTTTCATTTGCTTTCCGCAGTTGGTTCGCCCCACTTTAGTAAGAATTTGCTTTCTGATGTTCCTTGCTGGCCTGGTTCCATTGCCTTTTGCCCCCTTTCTGCTCTCTGTTACTCGTTTTGACCTGTACTCTCCCTCATATGCCTTGCGAGGGGGCTGGACAGGCGCCCTCGTGAGCATGTTTTCGTGTTCCTGTCTTTCGCAAGGCACCCCCCTCGAGTTCGCAAGCTGGCACACCCCTCTCAATCCGTGCCCCCAGGTACCGCGATACGAAGCACTGGGTCATGACCGGTAGTGCCTTCGACCAGGATCTGGAAGGATAAGAATTTCCTAGCAAATTTTTGCAGTTCTCAGGCGCCTTCCGAGCACAGGAGGCCTCGTCAGGCATTGCGGAACGCGCGTCTCATGAGGCGGAATCTACTTCAGGTGCATCAAGCTAAGTTATTCCTATGTGCATACATAAAACATGACGCTGCAACACAACACATGAATGATAAACATAGCACAGCCACTTAGAAATCATAATTGTTGCACGCCCCAGCGGGGCCCCATACTTGTCTCTCTCTTAATGGAGGAAGCAAAGGAAAAACAAAAGAAAAGCGGAACGTGCTCCCACAGCAGGTCGCGAGGACGGGCCCGTGGCGCTCTCCTGAGCTCAGCCAGACCCCTCCTCGCGCTTCACCGAAGCGCGGCGGCGAGTCGACCCGCGGCCACCTTCGAAGTGGGCGCGACGGCGTGGCGGCTGGTCGTAGCCGCCACTACTGGAGCTGTTGTCGGAAGAGGAGTCGCCGTAGCTGGAAGAGCCATGGCTAGCGCCGAGGACGAAGCCGCCTTCCTTGTCACGACCATCGCCAACATCAATCACCTCGTCGCCGTCGTTGTCCTTGAGGCAGCACCCGACGCAGCGACCATCTTCCCCAAATACCCTCAAGAAGAGGGTCGCATCGCCGTCGTACTTGAAGTGGAGGGCGCACCGCCTGCCCAACCCGCGCGCCCGGGCGAATGTCTGCCAGTCGTGGGCCAGGACCACGTAGCCCGCGGCGGAGACTTCCACCGCGACCCATGAAGCCCTGCAGCAGCAACCGTCCGCCTGCAGCTAGAGACCGCCTGGACCTGCGAACGGCAGTTCGCCGACAAAGAACCGCGGGAGCTGAAGCTAGGTGCCAGCCGGGTTCTCCGACCACACGATGAACTCCGGCATCACCTCCGTCGAATGGAAGCGCGACCGAGGAGGCCGCGCAACCATGACACACCTCGCCTCATCAATAGGACTGCCACGACCTGGGCGGCTGCCACCATGAGAAGAGGCGCCACCGCTGCAGCGAGGGGCCGCGGCGGGGGTCACAATGTGCTTGCGGGGACGGCCGCGCCTCCTCTTGGGTGGTGGTGAGACGGGCCCCTCCTGGCGAGCCTTCCCTTTCTCCGCAGCCGAGGGCCTCTTCCCAGGCTCCATGGGTGTCGCAGCTGGGAGTGGAGCAAGGTAGAAGAAGAAGCGGGAGAAGCAAAGGAAGAGATGGGTGACGGGGGCTCCCCCCTTCCCATTTATAGCCAAGGGAGGCCAACCACTGGCCCCCATGCTCTAAGGTAATAATGATCTTTTTCTGCATGCAGCAAGGACCCCTCAACTTGCGTAGTTGCTGAGGCAGCATGGGGAAGCGGAGACGCCCACACCCAATCAATCACCACGCGTCAAACAGGGCCGCAGGCTGTTGGGGCCCGTGGCGTTACGCACTTGTCCTTCAGCTTCGCCTCGAAGTCAAGTCCGAGCGTGCCTTGGGCCCGGGGGCTACTGTCAGCATTCTGGGAACGGGGGTCCTCAGAATTGCCTGTCTGCGGCCCACAGCGTGGCTCCACCAGTGGCCCGGTACGTCCCATCTTCACCAACAAACACTCAAGACCCTCGCGAGGGGCCAAGCCTCGTGAGGCGAACGACGCAAGACCTCCTCAAGGGCGGCCTCACCAGGCTGGCT
This sequence comes from Triticum urartu, assembly GCF_003073215.2. Classification (NCBI taxonomy): domain Eukaryota; kingdom Viridiplantae; phylum Streptophyta; class Magnoliopsida; order Poales; family Poaceae; genus Triticum; species Triticum urartu. The sequence continues at coordinate 497,487,765 of NC_053023.1, read as the reverse complement.
CGCGAGGGATGGAGAGATCAAGGAAAGGGACACCTCGCGAGGTTCCTGTGATGCAAGCCATGACGACTGGAGCTAGGCGGGCGCCAGCACGCGCACTGTCCTCGTTTCCTCTTTGGTGCTAAAGAGGCAAGCGCAGGCGAGGAGTCCCGAGGCATCAGGCAAAGGTTTGAATATCGTGCAACAAGACCAAGACCAGCAGGACGGAGGTCACAGTGGAGCCCAAGACGGCGTCACCACCAGATCCTTTGGCAGACGAAGACTACTTTCGTCAGGATAACTTGTACTAGTTGTCTCCCTTCGAATTTGGCCGTTGTGGGATCCCTTCCAACTCAATATTTGGGAAGAGGACTAGGGCCTCTATAAATAGGACTAGACACCACTAGAGAGGTGATCGGCTCATCCAGTTCATCCCCAACCACACAAGCTCACCGAGCACAACAATACCTCTCCTCAGGAGGCTGTTCTTCCCTTGTAACTGTTCATCCTTTGCCCAAGAGGCAATCCACCACACCACACTGGAGTAGGGTATTACACCACAACGTTGGCCTGAACTAGTATAAATCTTGTGTCTCGTGTTCTTTGGGTTCGTCAAGCTAGGCCGTGAGATCGTGGAGTGTGCGAGCTAGAGAGGGGGAGGGATCTTTGTGTGCACCCCAGTGTTCGAACCTCAAGGGTTTTGCCGGAACCCGAAATCCGACAAACTCTGGCGCCAACTGTTCCATTTCTTCTAGGAGGCCAGGCGATAGTTCTTTCGCACAAAGAACACGGAAGAAATAGCTCTGCTCTGCCAGTACTAGACATTCATCCTCAGGGATGAAGCCACGCAACATCACCGGCTTTATCCTCTCAATCCATATGTGCCAATCATGACTTTTTAGACCAAATATTTTCAATCTTTCAAGACTCGCCCCCCTGTTTAGATTTGCTGCATACCCAGTGGGGAACATCAACTGCATTTTCACCCACAAAATAATTTCCCTCATAGTTGGCCTTCCAAGATTGAACCATGCCTTTGGCTTCGTCCAGTTCCGCTTTTCTTTCGGTTCTTGCATGTTTTGTAATGGTCTATCACATAGCTCCTCTTGATCGACTCTAGCCTTAGTATTATCCTTTGATTTCCCCTCTATGCCAAACAATGTACCAAAAATGGCTTCGGTGATATTCTTTTCAGTGTGCATCATGTCGATGTTGTGTGGGCAAAGGAGGTCTTTGAAGTAAGGCAGATCCCACAAGCATGTCTTGTGAGTCCAGGCATGTTCCTTATTATACCCCTTGAAATACCCTGGACACTTTGGATCTGGCTCGAGAGCGTTTAACTGATCTAGGGTCTGTTGGCCTATCAACGCAGGTGGTGCAGAGTGTTTGACAACTCTACCTTTGATGAAGTTCTTCTTGTCTTTCTTGAATTTATGGCGAGAATCTAGAAACGGTCTATGCAAGTCAAAACAAGTATACTTGTGCCCTGCCGTCAGCCAACAAAACTCAAGAGCTCCCTTGCATGTGGGGCATGGGAACCTTCTATGCACACACCAGCCAACGAATAGCACATACGACGGCAGGTCATGCATTGAGTTCATGTACTAGACACGCATTATGAAGTTATGTTTGCTAAAGGCGTCGTATGTCTTGAACCCATTATCCCAAGCTTCTTGCAATTCGTCCTTAAGCGGCTACATGTACACATTCATATTCTTCCCCAGATAGTTGGGCACTGGAATTATCAATGTCAGGAAAATGTTCTTTCTTTGCATAATCTTCCCGGGGGGGAGATTGAGTGGAATGACAAACACGGGCCAACAACTATATGGGGCTACCACCTGACCAAACACACTGAACCCATGCGTTCTAACGGAGACTCGAGGATGCCTTGGATCTGCCGTTTTTCCTTATGTAATGCATCGAAGCGCTTCCACGCTTCACCATCCGATGTGTGCACCATCATCACATTCCCATCTGTATCTAGTTCAGTTCTTTTGCCCATTTTGTGCCATGTCATCTGTCTAGCCATCTCTTCGACCATGAAAAGATGTTGAAGTCTTGGTACAATTGGCATATACCGTAGGGGAGGGGTGCGGGGCGGCCGGCTACGGCGGACGGGGTCGGCGGCGGCAGCGCGGGTGTGGGTGTGGGTGGGGATGGGAAAGAGACAGAGAGAGAAGAGAGAGATGACGGGGGTGGGACGTCTGTTTACGTACCCATCTCTTTGCCGTCCGCCAGCGGTCGGCAAAGAGGTGGGGCCGGTGGGTCATTACAGTTTAGACCTCCACTGGACCCCACCCACCTCTTTGCCATCCGCCAGCTGATGGCAAAGAAACTTTGCCGTCAGCTGGCGGACGATAAAGAACTAGCTGATGGCAAAAGACCTCTTTGTCGTACGCTGACTCTTTGCCATCCGCTTATTTAAAGCGTACGGCAAAGACCCTCTTTTCCGTCAGCTGGCAGATGACAAAGAGGTGGCAGACGGCAAAATGCCAGATTCTAGTAGTGTAAGGGGGTGCAATAGAAAAGGCGGCACACAAGAGCAATATATTGGTTTCAGATCATGTACTGCTATGACGCCACTAAGGGTAAGCCTGAGGGTGATCTTAATCCTACACAACAAGAAGCTTTTGAGAACATGGGTACCCTCTTCAAAGCCGCCCTGCTGAGTGATCTTGGCGATTCCACATGGATTCATATATGTCGATTGACAGTGGCAAAGACATGAGGGCTGCGCTCAAGGCCACGTTTGGGGCCTCGGGTGCTGGCAACGAGTTGTACGTCATGGAGCAATTCTGTGACTACAAGATGACTGATGAGCGCTCTATTGTTCAGCAGACTCATGAGATACAATCACTCGCTAAGGAACTTGAGTACTTCAAGTGTGTGTTGCCGGACAAATTTGTTGTTGGGACCATCATTGCCAAGCTTCCACCTTCATGGAACGATTTTGCTACTTCTTTGAAAAACAAGAGACATGAGTTTTCTGTTTCGGATCTCATTAGCACTCTTCATTTTGAAGAGAAGGCGAGAGCAAAATACACACGTGCTTGGGTCGCTGAGGGAGCTTCTAGCGCCCACATGGTACACGAGAAGAACTTCCAGCCCAACGAGCCCCAAAACAACAAGAACAAATCTCAGGGGAAAGGCAAGTTTGATGCAAAGAACAAGCCGTCACATTCTACCAACTTAAAGAAGAATTCTCATAATGGGAGGGATACAAACCTCAATTTTGGTAGCACCGCACAACACTTATATGGCTGCATCTACTTGCTGTCAGCTAACCTCATGGTGCTCCAGGTATTCCTACATTCATAACTAGGTACAATCACCACCGCAAGATGAAATAAGCTTATTCGTACGTTGACTTGCTGATTGCAGTGCGAAACGATCCTGTCATGTGTGGAGTAGGAAACAAGTAGTGCAGATGAAGGTGGAAATCAACCAAGGACTTACGAAATTATATATAATCTTCCTCAGGCAGGTGAGTATCCCCTTCGTCCAGATGATCATGTTTTGTCATGCCGAGCTATTGATATGTGCTACTGTTTTGCAACACCATTTAAGTATAGCTATTGTTTTCCTATCTTTTTAGATTCAGGAAAATGAAGATGATTTCAGGGGAACTTCACAATATGGACTCATGTTGAGTGATCTCTATTGCCTCATGTGTTTGCTACAAATGTGTCATCATCAATTGCAAGATGAGGCAGCTAACTAGCTGTGGAGTTGCCAACATGCTCAAAGTGCTTGCAACATTGAGAAGAAACAAGCATGCCCAGGAAATTAAGGAAATTAATGCGTGTGTAGGGAGGCCCTTTGCTCAGAGAAGCATCGACCGATTTTCTTTATTTTCACACCTTCTCACATCTTTGTATTGCTTATAGTATGGTGAATCATTGAGATGCATAAACTTGCTGAACTTTTTTTTCTTCTGAATGTTAGTACGCATACCGTATCTTCTGAACCTTAGTTTAATGTAAATGTTGACTAGCCTGTGAACCTTCACAATCTAGTAAGTATATTGTAGGCCTGTTATTTGACACCTCACTTTGCCCCGCTACGTGACTAGTGTGAGTGTCTGCATCCAGTACCGCATCCTCTAAATTGGTGGATGCCAAGTTGAAAAAGGTTACCGATGAGTAGCCATAAGCTGGAGGCATCTCTTTTTTTCTTTTGAATGGGCAATAAGCCGGAGAGTGTCTCGGGCTGCCTCTAGCACAAGGCCTCCAGTACAAAACATGGGCAGCTCACTGGGCCGATACAAAATCCTATCCATCTTAAAGCCCATTTGTTTTTGTTTTTTGTGAGGAGAAGCCCATATTTCTTGAAGAGGGGGTGATCTCAGGAAAACCCTCCTTCCTCCTCACTTCCACTTATACTACAGCTCACTGGACTCTCCCGCTTCCGTCGCCCCCCAATTCACCTGCTCCCCATCTTCCTCACTCATCCAGAAAACCCCCGGTCACCTTCTTCCTCACTTGTACAGAAAACTCATGATCCTCTTCTTCCACTCCTACAAAAAACCCTAGCCCTCCTTCTTCCCCACTCGCACTGCCACTAGGCTCGTCTCTGGCTACTCTGCTCAAACCCGTGAGCTCGGCGCGACGCCCACATGGAAAATGGAGTCAGCTGGTGCCAGCACCAAGAAGATGATGGTCCTGCCAGCGGCGACGCCGATTGTAGATCCCGCACCCGGCAGCGCGGGGAGAAGCGGTGAGCCCCCCCACCCCACCCAAATCTGAGGAACCGGTAGAATCTCCGATGGACCGCATCAGCGATCTCCTGGATGTCATCCTTTAGGATATCATCTCGCTTCTCCCCACCAAGGATTGCTACCACACACAAGTCCTCTCAACTCGGTGGCGCCCTCTATGGCGCACCACGCCCCTCAATCTCGACTGTCGTCAGATATCTGTCCTTCCTGAATTCGATCTCCTCAGAGCCATCGTCTCCTCTCACTAGCAGGGCCCCGTTCAACGCCTCTGCATCCCGACATGCTACCTGCTGTCCATACCCGACACGATGGACGCTTGGCTGACATCCCCTAAATTCGGAAAACTCCAGCAGTTTGAGTTCTACCATTACCACGAAAGTTTTATACCATGAACACACCAAGAATTCATGCCCACACCACCGTTGTCCATCTCGCGGTTTTCCTCCTCTCTCCACAACACCACCTTCGCCTGGTGCCATCTACCGGACGATGTGGTACAAATGCTTCGACTCCCACTGCTAAAAAAACTTTCGCTTGTGGTGGTTTATCTGTTGGAGGCCTCACTACACAGCATCATCCACTCTAGTTGCCCTGGCCTGGAGCGCTTGCTGATTGTCATGGGAATAGAAATCCCTATCAGTTGTCTCAAAATAAAGTTGCCTCACCTTAAAAGCATTGGAATTTGTTTTGAAGGACAGTAGCTCATCATCGAAGATGCCCCTTCACTTCAAAGGTTGCTCCTTCATAATTGTTATACACCTTCGCAAATAACTGTCGTCTCTACGCCCAAACTGGAGACCTTGGGTGTAATTAGTGGTCCGTTTGATGATCACAACAAGTTGGTGTTTGGCTCCACACTTATTCAGGTACCGTATATTATCATCTACACATTTGTAATCATAAGCTGCATTTTTCATTTGTGCGCATAAGTTTTATATCATCTTGGAGTACACTTTGGGTACTAATATTATGTTGTATGCTCAATGAAGAGTTTGTCCATGGATAGGCTATCAATGCTGCTGGATTCTGTCAAGATCTTATATATCTGAATGTTTAGTTTTGATCTGAACATAATTTTTGGCTTGCTGCGATGCTTTCCATCTCTGGAGAATTTATATATAGAGGTGTTGATTTCATGCACATTGAAAGCCCGTATATATTGTACTGGAATTAGTCGTTCAGCTGTCGCTCTTTCGACATACTCTTTGTTCAGACCTTGATTGTTTTCAATCTTCATGTCTACTTAGGCAGTGCTACCACATGGAAAAAATGTATAACCAATCAGTGGCGTAATAAGCACCAGGATTTTCTTAGTTCTCATGACATTCGTTTAAGGACAATAACGATGGAAGGATATGCATCCAACCAGGCAAACAAAAGCTTTGTCACATTCTTCCTGTTGAATGCGAGGTTACTATTGTCTGTGAGGCTTAAGTTTTACCGCAAGAGATTTCTCACGGATGGACACGTTGGACAGCAAAAAAAGAAGTTTCGGGTAGACATATGGGCTTCTAAACATGCTTGGCTTCTATTTACAACAAGTTGTAGTCATCCTGAAATAACTTTTTTTTTGCACAGGATGTTGATTTCATGGATCAGACCGATCCATTTGTTTGTTACTGCGAAAAAGAGTGGTTGGGTTAGATGTTACTTCCATGTTCAATCTAGGTTTTGTCTAAAAATTTGATGAACAATTTATCCTTGGGCTTTTTGTACCGTTTGTAAGCTTTAGTTGCATGTTTTTGCCCTTGTACTCCCCTCCACCTGCCACTACACTACCGCATCGTCCACGACTTCTATTCGTTCCCGTCCGAGGCCTCACAGTCGTTCTCTGCCTTGGTTCGCTCACTGTGCCCGCCGCCGTCTGGCGTTGTCAACATGGTCAACAACCTCCCCGCAAAAAAACATGGTCAACAACCAATAGGAATCAGGAGATGACTGTACATGGAGAGGCTGACCGTAGGGACCCACCAGGGTCATTGCATTACGCAAGCAGGTGCCTCATTATTACAAGCCAAAAAATACTTCCTCCTAATTCCTCACTGCTAGAAAATCACTTAAATGTCTTAAAAGGTCAAATGACCCCTGAAATTTTCCAAAATTTTACATGACCGTTGTATTAGTACTACAATTTTTTTGTTCATTTAAAACACCATCCGTTGCCACTTTACTCCAAATTCGTCTTTCACAACTAATAAAAAATATGTAGAACATCACACAGTTGTTTTCTAGGAACCGTTTGCGATGAAAATATCTGGGTCCATTTAAGTCTCCCTCCTTAAGCTTCACCGGCTCGTCTACTCCAGTGCCAGCAACCCCAGAATCCACGATCCCAATCCCCATTCCTGCACCCCTTCTTGCAAAGATAACACTGTGGGAACACTTCATGAAGGCCCGTATGATGGCCGCGTCCCCCCGAGCGCCGCTGCCTGCACCGAGAGCGCGGCCACCTACGCCGAGAGTGTCGCCGCATCCGCATTGAGCGCGGCCGCTTCCGACGAGAGGGCGTCTGCGACAGCCAACGGGGCAGCTACAGCAGCCGAGACGGCTGCAGCTGCTGCTGCGATGGCGGCGGCTGCAAACACCGCGAGCGCTTGAGCTACCGTCCGTGCCACCGATGTCGCCCTGGCCTCGGTCGAGGCCATCCACACGGAGATCGAGGATGCACACGCCAAGATATTCCAGGCCACCTCGGACTCCAGCATGCAACCCACGTCTGAAAAGGCGGCGGTGGCCATGGAGTACCTGCTTCCTCATGAGGTCGCCGAGCGGGAGTTGGAGATGCAGGAGGCGGCGGAGATCGAGGAGCACCGGGACGAGGAGTTGCGTGTGGCGAGGTCGAGGTAGAGAAGAGTCTGTCCGTCGAGGAATCGGCGGTGGAGTACCAACGCGAGCTCTGGCGCAGCCACTACTACGAGTACTACAACCTTGAGGGCGGCGCCGACGACGAGGACGAGGACGCGGTCGACTTCAGCAAGGGGGGCGCGGAGTCCACCAACGGCGGCATGTCGCCAGGACAAGTCATCAACGTCTCATCTCACACCGGTGATGCATAGGCCGGCGCAGCGACGGATTTGTTAAAATTACACAACAAGCGGATAACACCAGGGACCCAGCAGCTCACCCAATTGTTTTTTTAGTTTCAGAGACGGAGCTCAACTGCGCGCTGTGCGGGGGCTATGGCCCGTCTAGCCTATGCTTATGCTTTTATTTAAGCACATGACGAGGCTAGTTGATATCTTATTTCTTTCTAAAAATGGCTAGCCCAGTTCTTTTTTTGGAGAACACCAAAATCGAGGCCTACTTGCTTTTCTCAGCCCTGCTGGGCAACAAATCTTTCAAGATGAGGAGGGAGGGATGTAAAGTAGTAAGAAATGGGCGTCCCTAGAAAATGGGCTATAAGTTGTAAGAAATGGGCTGTTAATTTTTAAACCAAAGCCAACCAGCAATTACATTAAAATATCATTTTTTTTCTGGATTTCTCTACTCTCTACTCTTATAAAAACCAAACCCAACTGGCAATTACATTAAAAGATAATCTTTTCTCCCACAAGATAAACTACTCATACAAATGCATCTTCATGTTCCGTGCAACGCACAAGCATCTTGCTAGTTAAGATTTTAAATTTTATTCATTTTTTGCGGATAATTTTTTTTAAATTTTATTTTGATATAATTTTTAAAAAATTATTTTTAACATGACTCAAAATTTCATGATTAAAAGAGTTCGGACCCCACCGAAATATGAAAAATTTCGTTGAATTTTTTAGAGTGCCCAAAATATATGGTCTGTATTGCTAATAAAAAGAATATGTGATTCAAATATCCTTACGAATTAGCAAATGGGCTGTAAATTATTGAAAATAATGGCTAATAGGTTGTGTGTTGTTTTCCACAGATTTGGAGGCTGACTTCTGGGCCTACTAGGTTGACGATGACATTGTCCTAATTGTTTTTGATGCGTACGCAAGGCTCAACACAGAGAAGTGATTGTTGGATGTCCATCCAACAGCCGCCGTGCTTCTTCAATCTTTGATCTTCCTGCTCCAGCCGCCCAAACCAGCGCCGGCGGGATTGCCTGCTCCCTCCCCCCGTGGCTGGCTGTGTTGCCGCGAGGCCATCCCTCTACACGCCTGCACATCCTGTTATTTTCCGGCGATGTCAGCCTCACCCCGAAGCCGACCAGTCAACGCTCGTACACCCCTCAGTGTTGGCATCTGCTACGGTGGCTTCGTCGGCTCTGGGTCGTTCCCTTCCTGGCCCTCGCCCTTGTCCACCGCGTTTGTGCTCTCGACGCGGAGAGGTCAACATGGTCAACAAACAACAGCCATCGGAAAAGGCTGACAGTAGGGGTCCACACAAGGAAATGCCTCCTTATTACGAGCAAAATAATGATTCCTCCACCTAACAGCTGGGACCCACCGGAAGGGCCTCTGTGTTTCTTGAAAAAAATGTTCCCCCCACTGTCAGCTCAGACCCACTAGCTATATCTTCGCATACAAGGAAGTGCCTCCTTATTACGCACAAAAAATGAATACTCCCCCTGCTAGCTGGGACCCACCATTGTGGGAGGCTGACTTGTGGGCCTACTAAGATGATGGCAACGGAGGGCTTTGTCAACTTAGTCAATGTGAACGATTCTAACTCCAGCGACTATATGATGTCCATCCAACGGCCGTAGTGCTTCTTCAACATCTGGTCTTCTCGCTCTAGCCGCCCAAAGCAGCGCCGGTCCTGCCACCTGCTCCTGCCTCCCGTGGCCGGTTGTGTTGCCCCGGAGGCCTAACCGCCCCCTACTACTCCCACCTCTGGCCAGGCCATCCTTCCACACACCCACACCCCCTATTATTCTGCGGCGACGGCAGCCTCACACCAAAGCCGAACTAGTGAACCCTCGTACTCCTCTCCGTGTGGGCATCCACTGCCGCGTCTTCCCCGGCTCCACGTCGTCCCCTTCCTAGGCCTCGCCATCGTCCACCGCCCTGGTGCTCTCGGCGTAGCATGCTCAACGCGGTCAATGAATGACAGCTGGGTCCATGGTCGCAATAAGGAAGTGCCTCCTTATTACGCAGAAAATAATGATTCCTGCACCTGACAGCGGGGACCCACCGGACGGGCCACCGTATTTCACGAAAAAACGTTTCCCCCTGACTGCTAGGACCCACCAGCTACATCTTCACACGCAAGGAAGTGCGTCCATATCACGGGCAAAAAATTGATTCGCCCCCTGACTGCTGGGACCCACCACCTACATCTTCACATGCAAGGAAGTGCTTGACAGTAGGGACCCACCCGGTCGAAGCGTACGTAGCGTTGTCATTCTGGTCGCGAACGTGTACATACATACTGGTCGATAGGTCTGTCTCCAGGCTGCAGCGATGAACCATGGTCGTGTAAGGAAGGGCACGTGTGCTAGTAGATGCGCGCACGTGTGGTAGTAGAGGCGCGCACATAGCATGTACACGTACGTACAGCGGCCAGGGTGCAAGAGAGTAAATACAGCCACGTATGTACATACGGGCGGGGTCTCGAATGCCACCTCATGCATATGTATGGCCAGGGCTCGTGTACATGGCTGTGGCTGGGTCGGAACGGAGAAACTGCGTCATTGTCGTGTTCGTGGGGAGGCAACAGAATGTGTCTTGTTCATTAGGAGGCAACGGAACATGTGCTGTTCATCGGTTGCCAACCGGCTTGGATGGAACAGGCGATGGAAACGAGGCCTGGCGTATCGCAGAACGGAGGAAACGGCCTTGTGTTCAACCGGCCACGGTGGAAACGGGATCCTGTTCATCGAGAGGGGTCTGGCGTACCGCAAAACGGAGGAAACAGACTTCTCTAGGACCTCCTACAGTCAAAACGGGGTCCTGTTGATCAGGAGGGGTGTGGGGTACCGCAAAACGGAGGAAACGAACTTGTGTTGGAGCGCTACAGTCAAAACGGGGGTCCTGTTCATTGGGAGGGGTGTGGCGTACCGCAAAATGGAACTCCACGAGATACTGTTCATCTCCACCGTCGACCTCCTGCAGCCTCCATGGGCTACTGTTCATCCACCGTTGACCTCCTCCAGCCTCCACCTGCGACTGTTCATCCACGGGCTCCTGTTCATCCAGCCTCCACCGTGTGCTCCTCCACGGGCTACTGTTCAACCAGCCCTCTCCATGGTGGTCCTGTTCAACCACCCCTCCACGGGCTACTGTTCATCCAGCCCTCCACCGGCTACTGTTAAACCAGCCCTCCATGGGGTACTGTTCATCCAGCCCTCCACGGGATCATGTTCATCCACCGGCTCGATCGATCGGGGTCCTATTCATCCAGCGGCAACGGCCTCTACTACCACGAGTTCCTGTTCATCCAACCCCACCGAGAACTGTTCATCCAAACCCCCCAACAACGATGACTGTTCATCCAGAGGCAGCATCGATCGGCTTCAGTTAGCAACAGTAGCGAAGGAATCGCTCGATCGGGTTCAGTTAACAGCCATTGATCAATCGCTCTGGTTTAGTAACGCGTAGCCTGCAGTGCAATCGCTCGGGTTCAATTAGAGCCCAACGCCTCGCTCGGGTTCAGTTAGAGCACAACGCCTCACACATACGCACGTACATATGAGAGAAACACGCAACGGTCGGCCCCCGACCAGCCACCATAACCGGGAACTCCCCAATATTTTCCTCGCCCTCGCTTCTACCACGGTTTTTTCCATCATGGACAGCCCAAAGAATGTCATGCAGCTGCGTCTCTGGCCCGCCTAGGGAGAAAAGCCCATTTTCTGTCATGATTTTTTGTCATAGAAGTAGGACCCCACCACATCTATGATGATACCGGGTTTTGTCACAATTATCGTCATAGAAGTGTCATAAGTATGACAACAATTCTTTTCGTTCGGCCCAAAATGTCACGGATGTGTCTTTTTTTGTAGTGGGTACGACGCTCAGGGAGCTCTTGGTCGCAACACACGAGGGGCTCGCGGAACTTTTAAGCTAGATTTTATGTTGCGTGGTGCTTGGTGGCCTGCTGTTTGCACAGGGTGCCTCTCAAGGCTTTCGCTTGCGGGACTGCCCGCCGCGGCTCAAGCGGGGGAGGGCCTCACCCTCGGGTCGTCTCACGAGGTCTCCTATCATGGAGCTTTTGTGTCACCTCGCGAGGCTTCGCTCGTGAGGTCTCCTGGCGATCTACTTTAGAGGTAATCCACGTATAGCGCGTATAGTCCCGGGGCAGTGGTGCACGCTCAAAGGCTCGCTCATGGGCGCTATTGGGACTGACCCGACCACATGCACCATGTCCAGCCCCTACTCGCTTGGGGCCAAAGTGAGAGGTGGCGAGCGCATGCGGTCCGTGAGGCAAAAGCGAATGCGGTGAGAATACATAAATCAGAAAACTAGATCTAAATGGAAGTAAGATAACCAACTTCATTATACTGAAAGAAGGAATGTGGCTGCCGTGTCCGGTGCTACTTCTTGAGCTTGCATTGGTTTTTCCCTTGAAGAGGAAAGGGTGATGCAGCAAAGTAGAGATAAGTATTTCCCTCACTTAAGAACCATGGTATCAATCCAGTAGGAGGAACACACAAGTCTCCAATGATAGCACCTGCACAAAAAAACAAATACTTGGACCCAACGCGGAAAAGGGGTTGTCAATCCCTTCACGATTACTTGCAAGGATGAGATCTAATAGAGATAGGTATAAAAGATAAGTAAAAGTGCAAAATAAATTAAAGGTAAATAAATTGCAACAAGATATTTTTGTGTTTTTGGTTTTATAGATCTGAAAATAATATGATAAAAATAGACCCGGGGGACATAGTTTTCACTAGAGGCTTCTCTCTTGCAAGAACGCATACGGTGGGTAAACAAATTATTATTGAGAAATTGATATAAAAGAACATAGTTATGACAATATCCAAGGCAATGATCATGAATATAGGCATCACGTCCATGACAAGTAGACCGACTCTTGCCTGCATCTACTATTGTTAATCCACACATCGACCGCTATCCAGCATGCATCTAGTGTATTAGGTTAACAAGAACGGAGTAACGCCTTAAGCAACATGACATGATGTAGAGGGATATATCCAATCAATATGAGTAAACAATACCTTTTTATCCTTAGTGGCAACAATACAAAAATGTGCCTCGCTACCCTTTCTGTCACTAGGAGAGGACACCACAAGATTGAACCCACTACAAAGCACCTCTCCCATTGCAAGAAAAATTTATCAAGTTGGCCAAACCGAATCAGCAGATCATAGAGAAATACAGAGCTATCTTAATCATGCATAAAAGAGTTTAGAAAAGACTCAAATAATACTCATAGATAATCTGATCATAAATCCACAATTCATGGGATCTCAACAAACACACCACAAAAGTAGATTACATCGAATAGATCTCCAAGAATATCGAGGAGAACATTGTATTGAAGATCAAATAGAGAGAAGAAGCCATCTAGCTCCTAGCTATGGACCTGTAGGTCTATGGTAAACTACTCACACATCATCGAAAGGGCAGAAAGGTTGATGTAGAAGCCCTCTGAGGGAGTCCGGGATTAGGGGGTGTCCGGATGGCCGGACTATACCTTCAGCCGGACTCCTGGACTATGAAGATACAAGATTGAAGACTTTGTCACGTGTCCGGAAGGGACTTTCCTTGGCGTGGAAGGCAAGCTTGGCAATACGGATATGTAGATCTCCTACCATTGTAACCTACTTTGTGTAACCCTAACCCTCTCCGGTATCTACATAAACCGGAGGGTTTTAGTCCGTACGACAACATACAGAACAACAATCATACCATAGGCTAGCTTCTAGGGTTTAGCCTCTCTGATCTCGTGGTAGATCTACTCTTGTACTACCCATATCATCAATATTAATCAAGCAGGACGTAGGGTTTTAACTCCATCAAGAGGGCCCGAACCTGGGTAAAACTTCGTGTGCCTTGCCTCCTGTTACCATCCGGCCTAGACGCACAGTTCGGGACCCCCTACCCAAGATCCGCCGGTTTTGACACCGACATTGGTGCATTCATTGGGAGTTGCTCTGTGTCGTCGCCGTCAGGCTTGATGGCTCCTACGATTATCAATGGCGATGCAGTCCGGGGTGAGACCTTCCTCCCCGGACAGATCTTCGTCTTCGGCGACTTCGCACTACGGGCCAATTCACTTGGCCATCTGGAGCAGATTGAAAGCTATGCCCCTGGCCGTCAGGTCAGATTTGGAAGTTTAAACTACACGGCTGACATCCGCGGGGACTTGATCTTCGACCGATTTGAGCCACTGCCGAGCGCGCCGCACTATCACGATGAGCATGATCTAGCTCTGCCGCCGAACAGTGCCCTGGAGGCCGCACCCGCATCGGCTTCGACCCTTAATTCAGAGCCAACTGCGCCGATTAAGGATGGGCGGTTGGACGCCGCCTCGGGGGCTGCGATCCCAACGGCGATCGAGCCGAACACCAGCCCCACACTCCGCGAGACTCGTGACTCCCAGGAGCCGGACTCCTCTCCGGACTCCGAACCCTCCGCTCCCCTGCCGATAGAATCCGATTGGGCGCCGATCATGAAGTTTACTACCGCGGACATCTTTCAGCACTCGCCTTTCGGAGATATTCTAAAGACACTGAAGTCTCTCTCTTTATCAGGAGAGCCCTGGCCGGACTACGGTCAGCAAGGTTGGGGTACGGACGATGAATAAATTCAAAGCCCACCCACCACCCACTTTGTAGCCACTGTCGATGATTTAACCGACATTCTCGACTTCGACTCCGAAGACATCGACGGTATGGACGCCGATGAAGGAGACGATGAAGAACCAGCGCCTATTAGGCCCTGGAAAGCCACCTCGTCATATGACATATACATGGTGGACACCCCAAAAGAAGGAGATGGCGATGGAATAGCGGAGGGTGACCCCTCCAAGAAACAGCCTAAGCGCCGGCGTCAGCGGCGCCGCTCAAAATCCCGCCAAAACAAATACGGTAATTCCAGCACGGGAGATAATAATACTCCGGAAAGTGCCGAAGAAAACCCCCTCCAGCAAGATTTAGCACAAGAGGATGGAGAAACCATCCCTCATGAGAGAGCGGCAGACAGAGAGGTCGAGGACGATAATCATATGCCTCCCTTCGAAGAGGAGGCAAGCCTCGACGACGACGAATTCGTCGTGCCAGAGGATCCCGTCGAGCAAGAGCGTTTTCAACGCAGGCTTATGGCCACGGCAAGAAGCCTCAAGAAAAAACAGCAACAGCTTAGAGCTGATCAAGATTTGCTAGTCGACAGATGGACTGAAGTCCTTGCGGCCGAAGAGCATAAACTCGAACGCCCCTCCAAGAGCTACCCAAAGTGCAAGTTGCTACCCTGATTAGAGGAGGAAGCACTTAAACCTACATCACCAGCACTCGATACGGCCGATCGGCCACCTCGTGGCCGTGACAAAGAGGCCTCTCGGCCCTCCACTCAAGCCGCACCCCGTACCAAGGCACAGGAAAATGCGCCGGACCTGCGAAATATGTTGGAGGACAAGGCAAGGCAAACAAGATCGATCGACGGATCACGTGGGCGCCCCATGACTCGAGATGGTAACCGTCACGCCGGCCACAAATTCGGCAGGGCCGAACACACTATAGATTTCGTGATATATCAGGTATAGTGGTTTGAACCAGCTCATGCTTCAGTCCAAGTGTTTTCCGTACGCCTTCCTTAAAGGGCTTAATTTAATCAGTAGTGGTCCTATCACGGGTGTCACATTCATTTTGACCTATCCGGGAGACCCTATTTGATTAAGAGATCCATGCGATGCCAGAATCCGTCACTAAAGCACCGTATTGAGAAATAGATACCCAGCTGAGGAGTAGATGAGGGGCAGTGAAATCCATCTAAAGAATGCCGTGGAAATGCTTGCGCTAGAGATGCTTATTAAAGGTTTGCTTGGTGGCTTCCTTGCTTGACAGGCTTTCCTTGTTGATTGGCTTGGTCTGCTAGTTCCCGGAAATCACTTCCTCTAAGTCTTAAATAGCAGAATCTACTCTTTCTTCAAAGAATGTAGCATACCTAAGAAATGATTTCTCTAACGAGTCAAAACAGCACTTGCAGCTAACACTTTTTCTGCGGAATCAGCTACATGCTAAGATGAGCAAGTGTGAGTTTTGACTTTCAAAGGCGGCATATTAGGGGTAAAATGGAAAATAAGGTGGCATATGCATTTAATAGGAGAAAGGCCGGAACATCTGTCCAGCTGGTCCAAGGTGTGCAAACCGCTTTGTGAAGGCCGACTGAGAATGAGGGACCTAGTAGTGTATTTCGATATTTTTATTCCTTTGTCATTTTATATTCTGCCTAATACCAATTTTCAATCTTTTTAGTTCGTGCTTCGTCGGCTCCTCCTTTCTGATCACTCTCCCGCCGGAGATTCAAGACCCCCAGGCTCTAGCTCATTTAGCAGGGCTAAACTTTTATCTGAGTCTTTACGAGCAGGATCTGGGATGGGTTACGTTCATTCAGAACGAGCTTAATCACAATACCCCCCTGGAAGACATACCTGGGCGGCTTAAGCTCTTTCTAATGGAAGAAAAGCTCTCTTCTATGCGACAAGATGTCATTCAGGAATTTGTGGCGCTTTATCAAAGAGTAGGGCCTTATCTACTGATCGAGCCCTACTTGGTCGATGAATAGACAAAGCTCATTGGAGCTACGTCGTGATATAGCCCAGTACAGAGGCGCCGCACACCCACTATGCTTCACAGACGAAGTAATGGATCATCAAATCCCGTAGGGTTTCAAACCCGTAAACATCGAATCATATGATGGCACAACAGATCCTGCGGTATGGATCGAGGATTATCTCCTTCATATCCACATGGCCCGCGGCGATGATTTCCACGCCATCAAATACCTCCCACTCAAGCTTAAAGGACCAGCTCAGCATTGGCTTAACAGCTTGCCAACAGGATCAATCAGTTGTTGGGAGGACCTGGAAGCCGCATTCCTCGATAATTTCTAGGGCACTTATGTGCGACCCCCAGACGCCGATGACCTAAGTCACGTAATTCAATAGCCAGATGAATCGGCCAGGCAATTCTGGACACAGTTCCTAACAAAGAAAAATCAAATAGTCGACTGTCGGATGCAGAGGACCTAGCAGCCTTCAAGCACAATATCCATGACGAGTGGCTTGCCCGGCACCTTGGACAGGAAAAGCCGAAATCTATGGCAGCACTCACGACACTCATGACACGCTTTTGCGTGGGAGAAGACAATATGACCAAGAACCCTGGTAATTCGGATACCAGGGACAGTAGTGGCTGGTCGCGTCGCAACAAGCAGAAGCGCCGCATTAACGGCGACAATACTGAGGATACGGCAGTTAATGCCGGATTCAGAGGCTATAAATCCGGTCAACGGAAAAATCCATTCAAAAGAAATCCTAGGGGCCCGTCCAGTTTGGACCGAATACTCGACTGCTTGTGCCAGATACATGGCACCCCCGAAAAGCCGGCCAATCACACCAACAGGGATTGTTGGGTGTTCAAGCAGGCAGACAAGTTAAATGCCAAAAATACTAACAAGGGGCTGCATAGCGATGACGACGAAGAGCCCCGGCCGCCGAACAACAGTGGACAGAAGGGTTTTCCCCCAAAAGTGCGGACGGTGAACATGATATACGCAACCCACATCCCCAAGAGGGAGCGGAAGCGCACGTTAAGGGACGTATACGCGATAGAGCCAGTCGCCCCAAAGTTCAACCCATGGTCCTCCTGGCCGATCACCTTTGATCGAAGGGACCATCCACTAGCACCCGTCATGGCGGATTCGCCACATTGGTTCTAGACCCAATTATTGACGGATTTCATCTCACTAGAGTCCTTATGGACGGCGGCAATAGCCTGAACCTGCTTTACCAGGATACAGTGCGGAAAATGGGCATAGAGCCCTCGAGGATTAAGCCCACCAAAACGACCTTTAAAGGCGTAATACCAGGTGTAGAGGCCAACTGTACAGGCTCAGTCACACTTGAAGTGGTCTTCGGATCTCCGGATAATTTTCGAACCGAGGAGTTAATCTTCGACATAGTCCCATTCCGCAGTGGCTATCACGCACTGCTCGGACGAACCGCATTCGCCAAGTTCAATGCGGTACCGCACTACGCATACGTTAAGCTCAAGATGCCAGGCCCTCGAGGAGTAATTACGGTCAATGGAAACACCGAACACTCCCTCCGAATGGAGGAGCACACGGCGGCCCTTGCAGCGGAAGTACAAAGCAGCCACTCCAGGCAGTTCTCTAGTCCGGCCATTAAACGTCCGGACACCGTCAAGCACGCCCGGAGTAACCTACAACAAGACCGCATGGCATGTTCCGAGCAGGCGTAGCAATGCGGCCCTAACCCCAGCCCTCGCAAAAATGCGACACCAGTACTTCGCGTACATAACTACACTCTAGAAATACCATGGGTACAGGGGGAGGGGCACCATCACGGCACGCCCGAAACACGGCTTAGACCGCACCAGGGGCTGCCAATTTTTTAATTTTCTCTTACTTTCAGGACTCCACTCTTCAGAAGGCTTGTTCGGCAGTTCAATTGCCGCACAAACGATGCAAGAACCAGGGAAGCAGACAAGCCATGCCGCATTACGGAACCCCCAGGTGGTCTCTATCACGAGCAGTATACCTGTTTCGCATACCATTCCGTAGCCTGCCCCTAGAACGGACATGTTAAAATAGTCCAACCTTTTGCTTATCGCATTATTTGTATCGTTCTGCTTTGATCGCAGCCCTTTTTAATAAACAATGCATAGCTTTTGTCTATTTTTGCATTATTCCTTTTTTTACAAATATATGTTCCTTAACGACATGTTGCACCCGTACACTTTGGTACGGCCAAAATACGCCGGGGGCTTTAGTACCCCTCAATATGGTGTGAGAAGTCCGAACACTTTAACAAGTGCGGCACCCCGAACTTATAGCATTATATGCATCGGCTCCGAATCATGTCTTGGGTCAATAGTTGGGTTTGCCCGGCTCCTATGTTTTGGTGCCTTACGTTCCTCTATATCGGCTAAGGTAGCACTAGGAGAACTACTGTGATTGTGCTCCAGTTGAGCTGGGTCGAGCACCTCAGTAGAGAAAGCTAAAACTAACTGTCATGATGAAGCGAGAGCTGGTCGCTGTTCGAGAGGTTTTTCGAGTCCTTAAAGACTTATGCTGCTTAGAGCGCGGAGTCGGCTCTGTCCGGCCAAGGCGTGGATAGCGCCCCGAACTCGGTCTTCCAAATACCAGGGGCTTCACCGAAATTTAAAATTATAGAATTCTATGGCTAAGTGAGAGTGTTCAAGCATTATAGTCCGATTGCCTTGTTCGTTGTGCTGAGCGCCTCCCTCGAAGGACCCAAACATGGGAAAAAGAGCGCTCGGGTTTATCCCCGAACACCCCAGCACTAGCGGCATGGGGGCAGAAGCCGACGACTCGCCATCTCTCAGAATTGATAAACAGCCGCACAGAAGGTAATATTTTAAATTCTAACAGCATTGCTTAAGCGCATATGAACAAGTTTTCAGCGCACAGGACAAAACGAGCGAGTTTTACTCAAAGATTACATCCCTAGAACATTCATCCGCCATATGGCAGGCACCCTTCAGAACATCCTTATAATAATTCTCGGGCTTGCGATGCTCTTTCCCCGATGGTGGCCCATCCTTCACAAGCTTCTCAGCATCCAGCTTGCCCCAGTGCACCTTAGCACGGGCAAGGGCCCTATGGGCACCTTCAATGCAGACGGAGCGCTTGATGACTTCGAGCCTTGGACAGGCCCCCACCAGCCGCCGCACCAGCTCGAAATAGCTCCCAGGCAGAGCCTCTCCAGGCCATAGCCTAACTATGAGGCCCTTCATGGCCTGTTCGGCCGCCTTGTGGAGCTTGACCAGTTGCTTCAGCTGGTCGCTCAGGGGCACAGGGTGTCCGGCCTCAACATACTGAGACCCGAACACCTTCTCTGTCGAGCTGCCCTCCTCGGCTCGATAGAATGCGGCAGCATTGGACACGCTATGGGGAAGATCCGCGAAGGCTCCTGGAGAACTCCGGATTCGGGTAAGTAACAAGTAACTCACGTTTACATGTTTACTTTGCATAAAGAATGCCTTACCCGCCGCTATCTTTTTCACCGCATCCAACTCCTGGAGGGTCTTTTGGGATTCGGCCTTGGCAGACTCGCTCGCGTCTTTGACTCAAGCTCCAAACTCTCATGTTTTTTCATGAGAGCCTGGAGCTCTTGCTGCACCTTGCCAACCTGGGCCTCATACTTCTCCCGCTCGGTGCGCTCCGTGGCCGCCCTCTTCTCGGCCTCGACCAGCGCTTGCTTAAGGGTCGCCACCTCAGACGTGGCCCCTACAATAGCCACGGTAATCCTGTCATTTTCTGCAATTGCACCTTTTTAATATATATTTAAACAAGGTATTTATTACCTTCATTGTCGTCGAGCTGCTTCTTGGCACGCCCGAGCTCTTGCTCGGACCGCTCAAGGTTCTGCTTTAGTGTGTCCACTTCCGCAGTCAGTGCGGCGGAGGCAAGCAGAGAAGCCTGCATACGCATATTGACTCCTTTTTGTTAGACTCCTGTGTATTTTATTTGATCCTCTATTCAGCTTTTCTTCTCGAACGCCAAATAGAGCATCAGGGGCTACTGTCTATGCGGTAATATTATTTACACATTCTTTACTTACCTCAAAGCCTGTTAAAAGGCTAGTACAAGCTTCAGTCAGTCCGCTCTTGGCGGACAGAACCTTCTGGACCACTGCACCCATAATGGTGCGGTGCTCCTCGTCGATGGAGGCGCCTTTGAGCGCCTCCAACAGACTGTCTGGTGCCTCCGGTTGGACGGGGGTCACCGGCACGGAGGGCTTGCTGCTCTTGGAAGGAGGTCGCCCGCCGGACTCTGGAACCTTTGAAGGTTCCGGAGCGGTATCCGTCCTAGAGCCGGACTTGGAGCCCTGGGGGGTTTTGTCCCCTTTACTCCTAGAGTCCGGGAGGTCGCCTTGCGGCGCCTCCAGGACCACCACCTCCTGGCTTGGAACCTGTTGGGACAACACTTCGGCATCGTCCGTACGGCGGGGGGAGGAAGCCGTCGGAAGCGAATTCACATCCGACGAGTCCAGTGAACCGCTCGACGATGCGTCGAGCCGGTCTTTGGGTGGGCTGCATAAACATATTCGACATAAGGGAAAGCTGTGCAATAAAGGAATACTATGAATTTCTCTGATATCCGGATACTTACGATTTCGCCAGGGGCTTGGCCCTGAGCGGCCACTCCTCTCCGCCGTTGTCGGCGTCAGTGGAGTAGTCCGTAGGAAGGGTTTTCCCCTTCTTGGACCCTTCGGCCTCCTCAGTGAGGGTGGCCTTCCTTTTCTTCTCTCCCCCCGCTGCAGGGGGAGAGGTCTCTTCTTCCTCCTCCTCGTCTTCACGGGAGGACTGCGCCTTGGAGCCGTCGGATGATGAACCCGACACCTCCTGGCGCCGGGCACTTTTTCGAGTCCCCGTGGCCCTCTTCGTGGCCTTCTTCTCCGGCACAACATAGGGTGCCGGAACCAGCAGCTTCGCCAAGCGGGCGTCCGCTGGGCCTTCGGGCAAAGGAGCCGGACAGTTGATCTGTCCGGACGTCTCCTGCCAATCCTGTCAAAGGTAAGGGAGCTTAGATCCCGCATGGAGTCAAACTATGAAAAACTGATACCCTGTAAAAGGTAAGAACAGCTTACCGCATGAGCGTGACGCTGCGTACTGAATCTGCGATCCTTGGTAGCGGATGCGGGGGCCTCGGCGCCCTTGAAAAGCACCTTCCAGGCATCTTCGTATGTCGTGTTGAAGAGTCTGCTCAGAGTTCGGTGCCACGCCGGGTCGAACTCCCACAGGTTGAAAGCCCGTTGTTGACACGGGAGGATCCGGCGGATGAGCATAACCTGGACTACGTTGACAAGTTTGAGCTTCTTGTCCACCAGGGTTTGGACGCATGTTTGGAGTCCGGTCAGCTCTCCTTTTTTACCCCTCGACAGGCCCGTCTCCTTCCAGGAGGTGAGCCGCGAGGGGGTCCGGATCGAAACTCGGGGGCTGCGACCCATTTAGGGTCGCGCGGCTCGGTGATGTAAAACCACCCCGATTGCCACCCCTTCAGGGTCTCCACAAAGGAGCCCTCGAGCCATAAGACGTTGGACATCTTGCCCACCATGGCGCCTCCGCACTCCGCCTGGTTGTCGTGCACCACCTTCGGCTTGACATTGAAAGTCTTTAGCCATAGGCCGAAATGGGGGCGGATGCGGAGGAAAGCCTCGCACACGATGATAAACGCTGAGATGTTGAGGACAAAGTTCGGGGCCAGATCGTGAAAATCCAGGCCATAGTAGAACATGAGACCCCAGACAAATGGGTGGAGAGGGAAGCCCAGTCCGTGGAGGAAATGGGGGAGGAACACCACCCTCTCATGGGGCCTAGGGGTGGGGATGAGCTGCCCCTATTCAGGAAGCCGGTGCGCAATGTCGTTAGACAAGTATCCGGCCTTCCTTAGTCTTTTGATGTGTCCCTCCATAACGGAGGAGACCATCCACTTGCCTCCCGCTCCGGACATGGCTGGAGAAGGTTGAGGTGGGGAGTGCGGACTTGGGCGCTGGAGCTCGGGTGCGCAAGAATGGATAGGCAAAGGAGGAAGAAGGCGTAGGTGAAAAGGTGGATCCTTATCCCCTTATATGGGTGTACGCAACTACGTGTCCCCACCAGCTTGGTAAAACTTGCTTATCTCCAAGCGCCGTAATCAATGGCGCGGTTGGGTTACCCACGCCCGTATTGATGAGAATCCCGGAGTAAGGGGACACGATCTCTGCTTCAACAAGACGTGCCAAGGAAACCGCCTCGCATGACGCGCTGAGGTGGGATAATAAAACGATTCAAACAAAGGCTTGGCCGTGGTGCATCGCACTACATAATACGTCAGCAGATTAGATTTGTGTAAATATTATTCTCTCTATGGCAATATGTGGAAACTTATTTTGCAGAGCCAGACACTACATTTGTGTTCACATCCTCTATGAAGTACTTGGAGGAGGAACCCGCCTTCCAATGCCGAAGACAATCTGCGTGCCAGACTCGTCGTCATTGAAGCCTGGTTCAGGGGCTACTGAGGGAGTCCTAGATTAGGGGGTGTCCGGATGGCTGGACTATACCTTCAGTCGGACTCCTGGACTATGAAGATACAAGATTGAAGACTTCGTCCCATGTCCGGAAGGGACTTTCCTTGGCGTGGAAGGCAAGCTTGGCGATACGGATATGTAGATCTCCTACCATTGTAACCGACTTTGTGTAACCCTAGCCCTCTCCGGTGTCTATATAAACCGGAGGGTTTTAGTCCATAGGACAACATACAGAACAACAATCATACCATAGGCTAGCTTCTAGGGTTTAGCCTCTCTGATCTCGTGGTAGATCTACTCTTGTACTACCCATATCATCAATATTAATCAAGCAGGACGTAGGGTTTTACCTCCATCAAGAGGACCCGAACCTGGGTAAAACTTCGTGTCCCCTGCCTCCTGTTACCATCTGGCCTAGACGCACAGTTCGGGACCCCCTACCCGAGATCCACCGGTTTTGACACCGACACCCTCCGTGATCAAATCCCCACCCGGCGGAGTGCCGGAAAAGGCTCCAAGATGGGATCTAAAGAGAACAGAAGCTTGTGGCGGTGGAAAAGTATTCTAGGTGTGCCCTCTGGTATACGGGGAATAGTTGGATATTTATAGAACCGAGATAAGGGTTAGGAGAGCCACGGGGGCCCCCTGACCTCCTCCCTAAGGTTCCTGGGTGTCTTCTGGTCCAAGAGAAATCCTCAAAAAGTTTCGTTCCGTTTGGATTGATTTTCTATAGACAAAACAAGGAAAAAACAGCAACTGACACTTGTCACTAGGTTAATAGGTTAGTCCCAAAAAATGATATAATAGCATAATAATGCATATAAAACATCCAAGATGGATACTATTATAGCATCGAACAATCAAAAAAGATAGATACATTGGAGACGTATCATTCGGCACAGACCAACTTCAGGTAGGTGCAACCCATGGGGCACCCTCATTTGATTGTTCCGCCAGTGCGGGGCACGGGACTTCCACCGGGGTGTGGGTATGATCGCTATTTGATTGTTATACCAGTGCGGAGCATGGGGCTTCCACTTTGGCATGGGCATGATCGCGGTTCGACCATTCCATCAGCCCGGAGCATGGGGTTGCACTTGGGCGTGGGCATGATCATGATTTGACCAGTCCACCAGCGTAGAGCATGGGGATTCCACCTGGGCCAGGGCATGATCATGGTTTGACCGTTCTGCTAGCATGGAGCATGGGGCTTCCACTTGGGCGTGGGCGGGAGCTCTCATGCCCCCACCAAGCGGGCGCGATGAGAGTCTCCGGGGCATGTACAACCCAACTTCATTCGTACGCATGTTGGTCATGGGTAGAACTTGTAGAGATGCTGAATGTTCCATGCGTTAGGCACGGGAACTCCATCCTCTGTCTCAAGACGGGCAGCGCCTGGCCTGGAGACATGGACGACCCTAAAAGGGCCTTCCCACATGGGCAAGATCTTGTCGAGTCCTGTGACGCCCGGATAACCAAGCTACAGTGAACCTCTGCTAATGATGCCACATCACCTCGATTAACATGGCTAATCTTGCGTTAGTTCAAAACTGATTCGAATTCAAATTAAAAATCAAGCAAACAATAAAAGTTTTCAAATATAAAAACTAAAATGTTTGGTTTGTGCCAGATATTGCATAGGTGATTATGGTGAAGAAACCATACTTTTATAAAATGTTAAATGCTATAAGATGAATAAAACAGTAGCGAAAACTATTATTTAAATACTTTTAAATAATAAATAATTACACAACTATTTTAGATTAGGTAGTTAGATAATGTGGCGGTGGCATATTTGGTAAACATCAAATTAGATGCCATTTTGGTATTTTGCTAAAACAAAAAAATAAAGAGAACTAAGCTAAAACAGAAAAGAAATAAAATAAATAAAAGTAAAGAAAAACAATAAAAATGCAGAAAACGAAAAAGACCCCACGGGCCAACCGACCAACAGGCCGGCCCAGTCGGCCACCGCACCAAGCCGACCCAACCACTCCCTCTCCCCATAACCCCCCACTCCCCCAGTCAACCCATTGACACTCCCCCCCACTCCCCAAAAATATCTCCCCCTCTCCCCCGACTGGATCAGGATCGAGGGAGGGGGCACTCGTCGCCCGCCGCCGCCAGGATCACACGCCGCCTCGCCGGACGCCCCCGCCGGCCTGCTTCCTCTCCACCGCTCGTCCCCGACCTCCCCCTCAACCCTCGCTGCCCCGTCCCCTACGCTCCCTCGGTGAGGCCCCGGCCTCCTCTTCTCTCCCCGTCACCGTCGTCCGCCCCGTCGTGCCGACTGGATCGCCGAACGGCACCACGGCCACCGCACCGCAGTGCCTCCCCTCCCCCCTCGTGAGCTCCCCCCTCTCCTTCCCTGTCTTCCTCGCGCACGCGCGTGCCTGGCAGGCTCGCCGCGATGCTGCTTCGCTCGAAGCAGCCGCCTCTGCAGCCCGCCTCCGGCCACCCCTCTGCCACCCTGGACTCGCCGTGACGCGAGCTCCCCATCTCGCCCACCTCGCCCGCGGCCGCGGCCGCTACTGCTGCAGCGCCGCGCTCAGCGTGCCGGCCGCCCCTTTTCCCCCTGCTCCACCCCGCCATATCCCACGCCCCCCTGTTCGCCGCTACGCGCCCCTCCTCCCACTTTCACCTCTGCCTCGCCGCGCGAGCACGCGGCGCTCCGTCCCAGGGCCGCGCCCCTGACGCGTCCGCGCATCGCCACCCTGCGCGCCGCGCCTCGCACCGCGGCTCCCGCTGCCGCCCCTGGCCTCGCCGCGCCCGCTGCCGCTCACTGCTCCGGCCACCTCGGCCATGGCCTCGCCCCTCTCCTGGCGTCGCCGCTGGCCGTTGGCCGCGCGCGCCCCGTGGCCTGCAGCCGTTCCTGCCGGCCCCGCCGTTCGCCGGCGCTGGCCGCCCCTCTCCCCGACCCCATCGGCGCCCGCACGCCCAGCCGGGTGTGCCCTCGTGGCTGCGCCCGTGCGCCCGAACCCCCTGTGCCCGTTAAGGCCTGGGCCACTGGACAACGGGGCCCACCCCAGAACGTATAAAAAAATATATAAAAATAAAAATAAAATAATAAATAACAAAATTAATTAATTAATTAACTTAATTAATTCTGATTAAATTAACTAATTAAGATTAATTAATCTAATGACCAATTAACCTAATTAACTGTTAGTTAGTTAGTATGTTAGTGGGGCCCACCCCCCTAATTAATTTTGATTAGTTTAATTAAACTGTTTAATTAAAATGTGTCTCTGACCAGTGGGACCCACTGGTCAGGTTGACCAGTCAACCCCCGTTGACTGCTCACGTCAGCATGACATCATGCTGATGTCATAAATCCATTTTCGGATTAATTTAAATAATTAATTAAATTCCAGAAATTAATAAAATCTTTAGAAAATCATATCTTTTAATCCGTAACTCGGATTAAAATATTTTCAACATGAAAGTTGTTCAGAATGACGAGACGAATCCGGATAAGCAGCCCGTTTGTCCGCCACACATCCCTAGCATAGCGAACATGCAACTTTCCCCCCCCCCTCCGGCTCCTCTGCCCGAAAACGCGAAACATCGGGGATAATTTCCCGGATGTTCCCCCCTTCACCGGTACCACCTCGTACCGCGTTAGGGCACACCTAGCATCACGCTTTGTCATGTCATGCATCGTCATGCATTTGTTTGCATTATATTTATTGTTTCTTCCCCCTCTTCTCTCGCTAGACATCGAGACGGACACCACTGCTACCCAGTACGACTACGGTGTTGACGACCCCTCTCTCTTGCCAGAGCAACCAGGCAAGCCCCCCCCCCCTTGATCACCAGATATCGCCTACTCTACTCTCTATACTGCTTGCATTAGAGTAGTGTAGCATGTTACTGCTTTCTGTTAATCCTATCCTGATGCATAGCCTGTCCTTGCTACTACTGTTGTTACCTTTACCTGCAATCCTAATGCTTAGTATAGGATGCTAGTTTATCATCAGTGGCCCTACATTCTTGTCTGTCTGCCATGCTATACTATCGGGCCGTGATCACTCGGGAGGTGATCACGGGTATATACTATATACTTTATACATGATACATGTGATGACTAAAAGACGGGTCGGCTCATAGGAGTACCCACGAGTGGATCTTTGTGGCGGAGCGACAGGGCAGGTTGAGACCACCTAGGAGAGAGGTGGGCCTGGCCCTGGTCGGCGTTTGCGGTTATTTCAAGATAACACGTTTGACAAGATCTTGGTATTTGATCTGAGTCTGGCCACTGGCCTATACGCACTAACCATCTACGCGGGGACAGTTATGGGCACTCGACGTCGTGGTATCAGCCGAAGCCTTCGTGACGTCAGCGACTGAGTGGCACGCGCCGGATTGGACCGTAAGCCTGCTCTTGTATTAAGGGGCTAGTTTTGCTTCCGGCCGCGTTCGCAACGTGCAGGTGTGCAAAGGGCGATGGGCCCAAACCCCTGCGCCATAGGATTTAGACCGGCGTGCTGACCTCTCTGTTGTGCCTAGGTAGGGCTGCGTCGTGTTGATCTTCCGAGGCCGGGCATGACCCAGAAAAGTGTGTCCGGCCAAATGGGATCGAGCGTGTTGGGTTAGGTGGTGCACCCCTGCAGGGAAGTTAAACTATTCGAATAGCCGTGATCTTCGGTAACAGGACGACTTGGAGTTGTACCTTGACCTTTTGACAACTAGAACCAGATACTTAATAAAACACACCCTTCCAAGTGCCAGATACAACCGGTGATCGCTCTCTAACAGGGCGACGAGGGGAGGATCATCGGTTAGGATTATGCTATGCGATGCTACTTGGAGGACTTCAGTCTACCCTCTTCTACATGCTGCAAGACGGAGGCTGCCAGAAGCGTAGACTTCAACAGGATTAGTTATCCCCCTCTTATTCTGGCATTCTGCAGTTCAGTCCACTGATATGGCCTTTTACACATATACCCATGCATATGTAGTATAGATCCTTGCTTGCGAGTACTTTGGATGAGTACTCACGGTTGCTTTTCTCCCTCTTTCCCCCTTTCCATTCTACCTGGTTTGTCGCAACCAGATGTTGGAGCCTAGGATCCAGACGCCACCGTTGACGACGACTCCTACTACACCGGAGGTGCCTACTACTACGTGCAGCCCGCTGACGACGACCAGGAGTAGTTTAGGTGGATCCCAGGTAGGAGGCCTGCGCCTCTTTCGATCTGTATCCCAGTTTGTGCTAGCCTTCTTAAGGCAAACTTGTTTAACTTATGTATGTGCTCAGATTTTGTTGCTTCCGCCAACTCGTCTATGATCGAGCTCTTGTATTCGAGTCCTCGAGGCCCCTGGCTTGTAATATGATGCTTGTATGACGTATTTTATTTGTAGAGTTGTGTTGTGATATCTTCCCGTGAGTCCCTGATCTTGATTGTACACGTTTGCATGTATGATTAGTGTACGATTGAATCGGGGGCGTCACAAGTCCCTCCTTGGAGAGGATCTGACATAGGACGAGGTGTCCGACCTCGAGCGTACGAGGGTGGATATGCAGTAGTGGTAGCGGCGCAAGGCCTGTTGGTACCTCGCGACATGTAAAGTGTCCTCGCGGCGGGCCTCTTCCAGGAGTAGCAAATCGGCCTCCTACGATTCATCCTGAAGCGTCTTGGCGAAAGCCAAGACCCAGGGAGAGATGTGCTTAAGCTCCGCTGGAAGGACCGTCTCAACCCAGTAGATGAGGAAGAAGGAGTCTCGCCGGTGGGCTTTGTTGCCGTCGTGCGGATGGACCATAATACGGACAACAGCTCATCAAGCCCACAGGCTTCGAGCTTTTTCTTGAAGCTCCATGTCTTGAGGAGCTTGAGGACTTTAGCGTTGGCACACTCGGCCTGGACATTGCTCCGTGAGTGCGCCACGGAGGCGTAGCATATCTGCGTGCCAAGGTTGGCACAATAAGACTTGAAGAGGCCACTCGTGAACTAGGATCCATTGCCGGTGATGATGCGGTTGTTGACGCCGAAACGGCTCTTGAGGCCCTTGATGAACTTGATAGCCGAGCCCGCTGGGATGGTTCGCACAGGCTCGACCTCCGCCCACTTGGTGAATTTGTTGATGGCGACGTAGAGATACCGATAACCACTAGCCACATGGGGGAAGGGCCCCAAGATGTCCACCCCCAGACTGTGAAGGGCCATGAGAGGGCAATAGTCTGGAGCCCCTGCGCCGGCTGATGGATTTGCTTCGTGTGAAATTGACAGGCCTCACACAACTCAACCAACATGGTGGCGTCACTTAGTGCAGTTGGCCAATAGAAGCCGAAACAGCTTACTAGCGAGCGTGCACGATGAGGAGTGGTGCCCGCGGTGTCCTCCATGGATGTCCATGAGCAATTCACGCCCTTGCTCTTCTGAGATGCACCATAGCGAGACACCATTCAGGCGCCTACGGTACAGCTTGCTGTCTCGCAAGCAGTAGGCAGTTGATTCCCAGGCAACACGCTGTGCTTCTGTGTCCTCCTCAGGAAGAGTACCGTGGAGCAGGTAAGACCTGAACTCCGCAGCCTAGCTATCTGCTTGAGGCTCCAGTGTCAGCAGCAGGCGAGCTATCGAGGATGGGCCGCAGCCTAGCGCGCGCATGGTTCACGCGGGTGAGCTATTCATAGAGCAGCAATGTAACGCCCACGATGCGGCTATATCTCCCACGTGTTGAGGCACGACTTAGAGGAATAACCGCATGGGGGTTTAGTCACAAGAGGGGTAATATTCACACAATCCCATGTACTGAATAAGACATGGATAAAGAGTTGGCTTACAATTGCCACTTCACACAAATAAAAAGTTAAACATTCATCATCCAGAGTACAATCAAGGTTCGACTACGAAACCAAAATAAAATAAGACAACCCCAAATGCATAGATCCCCGATCGTCCCAACTAGGCACCACTACTGATCATCCGGAAAAGACACATAACAACGACCAAGATCTTCATCGAGCTCCCCCTTGAGCTCGGTTGCGTCACCTGCACTAGTATCACCGGCACCTGGAACTATTTGGATGTATTTGTGAGTCACGAGGACTCAGCAATCTCACACCCGCGAGATCAAGACTATTTAAGCTTATGGGTAGGATGAGGTAGTGAGGTGGAGCTGCAGCAAGGGCTAAGCAAATATGGTGGCTAACACACGTAAATAAGAGTAATATGAGAAGCTATGCAATGGTCGGGAAGCTAGAAGTGATCAAGAAGTGATCCTGAAACTACTTACGTTCAAGCATAACACAAGACCGTGTTCACTTCCCGGACTCCGCCGAAAAGAGACCATCACGGCTACACACGCGGTTGATTCATTTTAATTAAGTCAAGTGTCAAGTTCTCTACAATCGAATATTAACAAATTCTCATCTGCCACATAACCGCGGGCACGACTCTCGAAAGTTTAAACCCTGTAGGGGTGTCCCAACTTAGCCCATCACTAGCTCTCAGGATTAATGAAGGATATTCCTTCTCCCAGAACAACCCGATCAGACTCAGAATCCCGGTTACAGGATGTTTCGACAATGGTAAAACAAGACCATCAAGACCACCCGAATGTGCAGACAAATCCCGATAGGAGCTGCACATATCTCGTTCTCAAGGCACACTGGATGAGCACTCCGTACAACTAAAACCAGCCCTAAAGTTTCCCCGAGGTGGCGCTGCAAAGGACTCTAGTTCGGACCAACACTCTTGCTGGAGGAGTTTTATTCAAATCGAACTGTTAAGGGGGCCCCATAACCCCAACTGTGTTAGGAACACAAAATCAAGGAACATAACACCGGTATGACGGAAACTAGGGCGACAAGAGTGGAACAAAACACCAGGAATAAGGCCGATCCTTCCACCCTTTACCAAGTATATAGATGCATTAATTAAATAAGAGATAATGTGATATCCCAACATATTCATGTTCCAACATGGAACAAACTTCAACTTCACCTGCAACTAGCAACGTTATAAGAGGGGCTGAGCAAAAGTAGTAACATAGCCAAACAACGGTTTGCTAGGATGGTTGAAAAAGGTTAGAGGCTATCATGGCAATTTGGGAGGCTTATATAACAAGTGGTAGGTAACGCGACATAGCGATAGAACGAACAACTAGCAAGCAAAGATAGAAGTGATTTTGAGGGTATGGTCATCTTTCCTGAGATCGCGCAAGGAAGGAGAACAATTCCATGAAGAAGACAAACAGACATAGTCGAACGGATCCTCACAAACACGACATTATCGGAACTAACAAGAAGAAGCAACACCGGAAATGAGCAAACAACATGGTAAACCAACAAGCATAAACATGGCATGATGCAGAATCAAGTATGATGCATGTCCGGTTTAATGAGGCATGGCATGGCAAAGTGCACAAACAACACTACAAGTTAAGTGGAGCTCAATATGTAACAAGTTGCATATTGACGAAACACCACATTCGATTATTTAGTTCACTCCCGGTTATGTACCCAACCAAATAAAATGTTCTTAACATGGCAAGAGGTGAAATATGAGTAAAATACACAGTTAGGCATTTTAAATGAGGCCGGAAACATCAAACAACAATTCCAGTAAATCCTCATGTCCATTAGCAATTTAATGCAACAACAATTTTAAACATTTTAAATGTTATTATCATGATGTGAATGACGTGTGCAAGTTTTATGCAATTTTTGTTAAAAGTTGACATGAGCATATTATGAAGCATTTGTCACCGTGGCGGAAAGGAAAAGGGGGCCACGGCAACGAATCCGAAAATGATGCCGCGGCAACATAATAGTTTCGGTAGCTCATGGAGATACCGGTGCAAAGGAAGTGTGGCGGGAGCGTGCAAAAGATGGTGGGGTGATCCCGGTTACCTGGTTCCCACGGGTGGATGGCATGACAACGAGGAGGAACATGCAAGCGACAATTTCGGACACGGTGCAAATGCAGGGTTCATGTCATACATCACACATGCATTTGGTCCATGGGCGTCGTTCCGATGGTTATACCTTCGAAGCGTGCAAACGGGATGGTTCAGGTTCATAGTGAAAGTAGTGGTACACGACGTCGGTAATGGAAGTAGATGTTCACTTGATGGTCTTTGGCAACGGTCGTCATACACGGTTCGTAGACGTTCGGGTCTCCCGTAGAGGTACTAGACGCCTGGATGTGTAGTCGTACACGCACGTAGATGAACTTGGCGGGTCCTCAACATCTTGGTACTTGGTGTCTCATCGTGTAGTCGTTTTCCTTAGTCAGACTTGAAAAAAATGCACACCGGTTGTACTCGTGGTACTTGGCAAAATTCTCGAAGAAGATGCTTGACGATTCGGATACGGGTCTTGGCGTCTCGAGCAGGGCTAGAGCGGAGGCGAACGAGGCCGCTCGACTTGAGTGATGTGTAATGTGTGGCTGCGGGCTAGTGCGGAGATGCAGCAGCAGAAGCAAAACAGCAGCAGCAGCGAAGAAGCCGGCGGCAGCTGGAGCAGATCGGGTGTCGTGGTGCTACGCTCCATGGTGAGAATAGGCGAGGCAGAGGGAATCCAGGGGTCGTCGGCGTCGACCGGTACTTCGGGAAGGTCAAGGAGGCAGGGGCGCGTCGGGGAACTTGAAGGTCGAGGAAGCCAGGTAGCCGTGGAGGTCAGCGGGCACGGCAACGGGACCTTGCTGGTAGACGACCAGTGATGAAGGCTAGCCAAGGTGGTTTTCGGCGGCGTCGGCACGGTGGCGAGCTGGCGCAACGGCGGAGGAGACGGTAGCGAGGCGCGGGGCAGGGGCAGAGGGGACGGGACGAGGCGCGGGTGAGGGAGCTGCTTGACGGGGCTTGATTCCGGCAGGATCGAGGAAGGAGAGGGCGGCGGCCTCCGGGCATCGCGAGGGAATGAGGAGGAGGGGTCGAGTCGAGGCACGAGGAGCACCTCTCGTGTGCTACGGTGCTGGAGGGAGGGATCGAGGTAGAGAATGAGAGGAGGTTGGGGGATTGAGGCCTAGGGTTAGGTGCGGTTATGCCTTGGCCTCGGTGCAAATGGGCTCTGGGCTTAGAGGCCTGCTCGGCTGCAGGCTCTCTCTCCCTCCCTTCTCTTTAAACTATTGCAACAACAAGAAAGCAAGGAAAGAAAGTGTTGGAAATATGAGCAATTTATCAAATAATTTTATTAACAGAAATACTAGATAAAGCATGACTAATATGAGATAAAAGAAATGAATGGACAACTAATTTGGACATTTGGATTAAATTTCTACACTCGCAAAATTGAGCTCGTTCCAGAAAAATAAAAGTGGCATGATTGAAAGATCTGAAATCAAATCCATTTGAATTAAATTCAAATGGTTTGAGTAAGTTCAAGGTTTTAAAGAGTCCAAAAATGTTTGGAAATTTGGTGGAGCTCGGGAAAATGACGAAAGAAATATGGGCAAAGTTGAGGTTAAGAATATTGAGATAGAAAAGGCATGGAATTAAATTGCACGTGTGTTTTGGGTGATCCCAAACTAATGGAATATTTATTATAGTTCCCTAGTTCCCTAAATATTGGGAGGATATGTTTTAAAGAGAATTTCATCATGTGAATTTCCCTCAATTTAAAAGGATCTGAGATCCACACAATTTATTTAGTTGAGTTGCAAAGATTAATGACATGATGGCATGATGACATGATGCAATGCAAATGATGCAATGAAGAAAGCAACAGACAAAACAAATCACCCGATGAAACTCGGAATACATGAAAGGCATCTGAAGCGTCGGTCTTGGGGATCACAACACTCCTCCACTTACAAGAGATCTCGCCCCGAGATCTAAGGATGGCACCGGGGAGAAACGGAAGAGGAAGAGGTAAAACAAAGTTGCTTCTTTGATAAACGAGTGAAACCACGAACCTTGAGAGGTTGAACAAATTGAAAGAAATAGTACAATGGAGATGAATGAGATTGCAAATACTCCGTTAGCAAAGAGGAACAAGGAACATTGCGAAAACCTTGTAGGTTGAAAGACATGAAATAAGAGCTTCAAGAACCAAAAGAATATGACAACACCGGTATAATGAGATAGCCAAGGAACAAGAATGATAGAATTTGGACAACACTCTGGTACAAAAGAGAAGAAAACTTGATAAGATGAAAAGAAATTGAAGAGATGGCACAACACTCCGGTTAAATGGATAAGTAAGGAAAATAACATGATCCTGACACAAAGAGACGATGGGTCAAAGAGAGAAACATCACCATGCCTCCGGAATGAAAGAATAGAAGTCGGATTGATGGAAAGAAAAGAATGAATAAAACAACATGTTCTACCTAAAATGAATTTGAGAGAGCATCCTTAAAAGAAGGATTGAACGGAGTTTTTGAAAAAAATCAACAAAAAAAGAACAAGCTTGTTGTGGTCTTATGGAAAACATGTCAAAATTATGAGGTGACAACCGGCCACTAACGGAAAACAATTGATTGCTTGAGAGCAACGAAGAGATGGTAACTTCATTCCCCGAGAGGGTAGGATAAAACTTGGATCATTGATAAGCACCAAAATAGCAACATTCCTTAGTGAAGGCTTTAGGTGAAATATAAGCCAAGATAACTTCCAACGAAGAGATTGACGGGTTGCAAAGCATCTCCTGAGAGAAGAGAAAATGATGGGTTTAAAATATCTCATTCTTAACAACTTGCGAATCATGAAACACGAAAGAAATTGTAAAGAATGACATAACACCAACTCAAAGGATAAAGTAGAAAGAATTGCACTTCGAAATGCAAGATGAAGAATGCTTGAACTCCTCAAAACAAGACATGTGTTGAACACCATGTTTATTTTAGAGTATAGCTTGGTGGATCTTAACTCCGAGAAAAATCGTGAAGAACAATTGAAGAATGAAAGGAAACCTTGACGAACCACCATGTAGAAAACTCTCGAATAACTCCGGATAGATAAAACCAAGGTACCAAGGAAATGAAGCTTGAAAAGAATAAGATGAATCCTTGCATTGATTAGATGGAGCTTCGCAACGAGATAATGCGGAAAACTTGGAACTCCGGAAAAAGAAAAGATGAAGCATCTCGAACCGCAAAATGTGACATGATGAACACTCTGGAAAGAAGAAACTAGATCACTTGGATGAAACAATAATAAGAATTATGTTATGCGTATCCTTCACCAATTTAAATTGATGACAAGCAACGGATTTGGCATACTACTTGTTCTTGTTGAAAAAGGATTGAAGAGAGATATTTCTCAACTTGGGAAGGTCTTCAACGAATCACCGGTCGGATTTGGGAAGAACAAATGAACTAATGTGAGAACATAGGAGGAGGAATCTTGAACAAACCGCCGTAAGAAATTGAAACACACGCAGGAAAAGCACGAATCACCAGGAAGAATTGAAAAAAAACCGAAGATACTTGAGGGAATTTGATACAAGAGAACAAAGAGATCACGAGCTGATTAGAGAATAGTTGAATGATGCCTCGGTAAGATTTGGAGAACGAGAGCTGAAAGCTAGAATAAATAATACTGAAATGATGGCTTTCGGAGAATCAAGCTGAAAAGACTCCTGAATTGCTCCGGGTGGGTGAAAGAAAATTCTCACAATCGAAAACAATTATGAGAGGATGGCATAATGCTAGAACCATGAATCTTCGAGAGAATAGACCAAGATTTAGAGGAAACACTTCTTTGGTCTTCAAAATCTGAGAATGTCGACGAGATACGGCACCATGAGTTGTTGAGGCACTCCAGAATGAAGAATAGAAAGGTTGATCCAACGATGAAAAGAATTTGAAAGATCTTGGAGAAAGACATATGACTGATGATAATCCATTCTTATGTCAAACTTGGAGAAGAATTTGAGAATATCTCCAAGAAAACAGAAGAGTCAGGTAAGATCCTGAGAAAAGACTTGTGGGTTAGGGCCCACTCAAAAGATACACCGTTGAACGATTTAAAAGAAAGATTGCGCCGGTTGAATTAAATGGCTCGGATGAGATAGCAATCTCGAAATAGCTTGAAAGGATTACGAATAGAAACTTGAATCTTCTGTGATATCTTCAGCACTTCAGATATGAAAAGAGAGAGATGAACGATTAAGAGGTGCACCGGCATGAGAAAACATTTGAATCAGGGAAAAGGGTATGATCGACAAAGCTTGAATTGAATCCATCGGAGAAGAAAACGAGTGAAGAGTGACGAACTTGAAGCTCCCTTAGCATCTTCATAAGAAAAACCGGGTAAAACCTTGAAAGAATAGAGTGAAGAGACTTCTCACAAATAAAAGGATACATGATTAAGAAATCTGAATCCTTAAAGAAAAAGGGTGGGAGGGCGGGAAAACAAAAGGCAGCTTGGGACAAATGGAATGAATACCGTTGAGAGAACTTAGAAATGATCTTGCGGATGTTGAAAATGATCGGATCCACTTGAAGAGAAGCACGCTGGTTGGAAAAGAATTGACATGACAATCTCGATGATCAAGAAGGATTAGTATACACATAGGAATGTGAGAACACCGCTTAGGGAAGGTATGGAATCAACACTTGACATTGAAGCAACTCGAATACCACAAACCAAACCAAAACAAAGGATTTGGCTCATAGAATAAGCCAGAACAAACATATGATAGATCTCATATCGTATCATGTGTCTATTGGAAAGGTATCCTACGTGATACTTGAATTCCCACCTATAAACTCCCAAAACTTTCTGGTTGTGCAATCAGGTGTTGGGGATAAAGGGGAAGCATAATATCTCACCCAAACTAACAATCCCTACATCCAGTTGTATCCATCCTTCAACACATAACCAAGAAACCTTCAGGAATCGTGTACATCTACCTTCGAAAAGCATCCGTTATACGAGTTATGGCAATACTCCCGAACTCCCGCCCCAGTACTGGGTGGCGTCGAGGTTATCTCACCAACAACTGCATAAAAGAGATTTTCGATGTCGGCGAACTCAGGTATTCTAGAACTTCAATGATAAAATTGTGACGACAACACCTCGGAGATCAAGTCCCCGGGACACTGCCACAATCCCTAAATGTCAGGAGGCACCAAGAACAATGTTCTTGTCACAAGAATATAGGAACGATCCCAAGATACCCGCGTGATCCTAAATTTTTTTAGTGAAATTTGAGGAGAGGAAAGTCAAAACATCTACGTCAGGAGGCCTCACCAGAGCGACAAAGGGACTCAGGAGTAAAAATAATCCTACTTTCCGATATATATAATCCTAGACTCAAAATTTTTTGTTCTGGACTCAACAATGTCAGCGATTCGATCAAGGAGGGGCTCCTAAGTCGGGGAACCTGGCTCTGATACCAACTTGTAACGCCCACGGTGCGGCTATATCTCCCACGTGTTGAGGCACGACTTAGAGGCATAACCGCATGGTGGTTTAGTTGCAAGAGGGGTAATCTTCACACAATCTCATGTACTGAATAAGACAGGGATAAAGAGTTGGCTTACAATCGCCACTTCACACAAACAACAAGTTAAACATTCATCATCCAGAGTACAATCAAGGTCCGACTAAGGAACCAAAATAAAAGAAGACAACCCCAAATGCATAGATCCCCGATTGTCCCAACTGGGCACCACTACTGATCATCCGGAAAAGACACATAACAACAACCAAGATCTTCATCGAGCTCCCCCTTGAGCTTGGTTGCATCACCTGCACTGGTATCACCGGCACCTGCAACTGTTTGGAAGTATCTGTGAGTCACGAGGACTCAACAATCTCACACCCGCGAGATCAAGACTATTTAAGCTTATGGGTAGGATGAGGTAGTGAGGTGGAGCTGCAACAAGCGCTAAGCAAATATGGTGGCTAACACACGCAAATAAGAGTAAGATGAGAAGCTACGCAACGATCGGGAAGCTAGAAGTGATCAAGAAGTGATCCCGAAACTACTTATGTTCAAGCATGACACAAGACCGTGTTCACTTCCCGGACTCCGCCGAAAAGAGGACATCACGGCTACACACACGGTTGATTCATTTTAATTAAGTCAAGTGTCAAGTTCTCTACAACTGGATATTAACAAATTCCCATCTGCCACATAACCGCGGGCACGGCTCTCGAAAGTTTAAACCCTGCAGGGGTGTCCCAACTTAGCCCATCACAAGCTATCACGATCAACGAAGGATATTCCTTCTCCCAGAACAACCCGGTCAGACTCCGAATCCCGGTTACAAGACGTTTCGACAATGGTAAAACAAGACCAGCAAGACCGCCCAAATGTGCCGACAAATCCCGATAGGAGCGGCACGTATCTCGTTTTCAGGGCACACCGGATGAGCACTCCGTACAAGTAAAACCAGACCTCAAGTTTCCCTGAGGTGGCGCTGCAAAGGACTCTAGTTCGGACCAACACTCCACGGAGCATTGGCCCGGGGGGGTAAAATAAGATGACCCCCGGGCTCCGGAAACCCAAGGGAAAGGCTTAGGTGAGGCAAATATAAAACCAAGGTTGGGCCTTGCTGGAGGAGTTTTATTCAAAGCGAACTGTCAAGGGGGCCCCATAACCCCAACAGCGTTAGGAACGCAAAATCAAGGAACATAACACCGGTATGACGGAAACTAGGGCGGCAAGAGCGGAGCAAAACACCAAGCATAAGGCCGAGCCTTCCACCATTTACCAAGTATATAGATGCATTAATTAAATAGGAGATAATGTGATATCCGAACATATCCATGTTCCAACATGGAACAAACTTCAACTTCACCTGCAACTAGCAACGCTATAAGATGGGCTGAGCAAAAGTGTTAACATAGCCAAACAATGGTTTGCTAGGATGGTTGAAGAAGGTTAGAGGCTGTCATGGCAATTTGGGAGGCTTATATAACAAGTGGTAGGTAACGCGACATAGCGATAGAACGAACAACTAGCAAGCAAAGATAGAAGTGATTTCAAGGGTATGGTCATCTTGCCTGAGATCCCGCAAGGAAGAAGAACGGGTCCATGAAGAAGACAAACATACGTTGTCGAACGGATCCTCACAAACGCGACGTTACTGGAACTAACAAGAAGAATCAACACCGAAAAGGAGCAAACAACATGGTAAACCAACAAGCATAAACATGGCATCATGCACAATCAAGTATGATGCATGTCCTGTTTAATGAGGCATGGCATGGAAAAGTGCACAAACAACACTACAAGTTAAGTGGAGCTCAATATGTAACAAGTTGCATATTGACGAAACACCACATTCAATTATTTAGTTCAGTCCCGGTTATGTACCCAACAAAATTAAATGTTCTTAACATGGCACGAGGTGAAATATGAGTAAAATACACAGTTAGGCATTTTAAATGAGGCCAGATACATCAAACAACAATTCCGGTAAATCCTCATGTGCATTAGCAATTTAATGCAACAACAATTTTAAACATTTTAAATGTTATTATCATCATGTGAATGACGTGTGCAAGTTTTATGCAATTTTTGTTAAAAGTTGACATGAGCATATTATGAAGCATTTTTCACTGTGGCGGAAAGGAAAAAGTGGCCACGTCAACGAATCCGAAAATGATGCCACGGCAAATAACGGTTTCGGTAGCTCATGGGGATACCGGTGCAAAGTAAGTGTGGAGGGAGCGTGCAAAAGATGGCGGGGTGATCTCGGTTACCGGGTTCCCACTGGTGGACGGCATGGCAATTAGGAGGAACATGCAAGCGACAATTTCGGACACGGTGCAAACGCGGGGTTCATCTCATACATCACACATGCATTCGGTCCACGGGCATCGTTCCGGCGGTTATACCTTTGAATCATGCAAACGGGACGGTTCGGGTTCATAGTGGAAGTAGTGGTACATGGCGTCGGTAATGGAAGTAGATGTTCACTTGACGGTCTTTGGCAATGGTCGTCGTACATGGTTTGTAGATGTTCGGGTCTCCCGTAGAGGTACTAGAGGCATCCCGGATGTGTAGTCATACACGCACGTAGATGAACTTGGCGGGTCCTCAACGTCCTGGTACTTGGCGTCTCATCATGTAGTCGTTTGTCGTAGTCAGACTTGAAAAATATGCACACCGGCTGTAGTCATGGTACTTGGAAAAATTCTCGGAGAAGATGCTTGACGATCTGGGTACGGGTCTTGGCGTCTTGAGTAGGGCTAGCGCGGAGGCGAATGAGGCCACTCGACTTGAGCAATGTGTGACGTGCGGCTGCTGGCTAAAGGGACCCACACCGACGTGGTCAACACGGGCTCACGCGGCCTCCAGCGGGACTTAGCGAACAGCACAGAAGCAAGGCAGTGGAGACGCTGTTCCTGCTGCTTGGTGGATGGCCTGCGGACGACGGGGACGGCCGGAGATGCAGCAGCAGAAGCAAAACAGCAGCATCAGCGAAGAAGCCGGCGGTGGCTGGAGCAGATCGGGCGCCGTGGTGCTACGATCCATGGCGAGCATAGGCGAGGCAGAGGGAATCCAGGGGTCGTCAGCGTCGACCGGTGCTCCAGGAAGGTCGAGGAGGCAGGGGTGCGTCTGGGAACTTGAAGGTCGAGGTCGCCGGGTAGCCGCGAAGGTGAGAGGCATGGCGACGGGGCCTTGCTGGTGGACGAACAGTGACGAAGGCTAGCCGGGGTGGTTGCCGGCGGCGTCGGCACGGTGGCAAGCTGGCGCAACGGCAAAGGAGACGGTAGCGAGGCACGGGGCGGAGGCAGAGGGGATGGGAAAAGAATTCTATGAGACCAGGTCTCATGCGAGACCCATCCTGATGGATGACACATGGCATTCACAAATCGCAAAGCATCCCCCACCCCCACTTAAAATCAGGGGGAGAGATTAGATGCTTTGTGATTTGTGAATGCCATGTGTCATCCATCAGGATAGGTCTCACCTGCTAACTGTGAGACCTGGTCTCATATAATTTTTTTCCGAGGGGATGGGAGGAGGCGCAGGTGAGGGAGCTGCTCGACGGGGCTTGATTCCGGCGCGATCGAGGAAGGAGCTGGCGGCGGCCTCCGGGCGTCGCGAGGGAATGAGGAGGAGGGGTAGGGTCGAGGCACGAGGAGCTCTTCCCGTGTGTTGCGGCGCTGGAGGGAGGGATCGAGGGAGAGAACGAGAGGAGGAGGTCGGGGGCTTGAGGCCTAAGGTTAGGTGTGGTTGGGCCTTGTCCTCGGTGCAAATGGGCTTTGGGCTTAGAGGCCGGCTGGGCTGCAGGCTCTCTCTCCCTCCCTTCTCTTTAAACTATTGCAACAACAAGAAAGTAAGGAAAGAAAGGAGAGAAAAGAAATGGATGGACAACTAATTTGTACATTTGGATTAAATTTCTGGACTCACAAAATTGAGCTCGTTCCAAAAAATAAAAGTGGCATGATTGAAAGATCTGAAATCAAATCCATTTGAATTTAATTCAAATGGTTTGAGTAAGTTCAAGGTTTTAAAGAGTCCAAAAATGTTGGGAAATTTGGTGGAGCTCGAGAAAGTGACGAAAGAAATATGAGCAAAGTTGAGGTTAAGAATAATGAGATAGAAAAGGCATTGAATTAAATTGCACGTGTGTTTTGGGTGATCCCAAACTAATGGAATATTTATTATAGCTCGCTAAATATTGGGAGGATATGTTTTAAAGAGAATTTCACTATGTGAATTTCCCTCGATTTAAATGGATCCGAGATCCACACAATTTATTTAGTTGAGTTGCAAAGATTAATGACATGTTGGCATGATGACATGATGCAATGCAAATGATGCAATGAAGAAAGCAACAGACAAAACAAATCACCTGACGAAACTTGGAATACATGGAAGGCATCTGAAGGGTCGGTCTTGGGGCGTCACAAGCAAGGTTCGGACGGTAGGTGGGATCGCACTGGCTTGGGGAGTCTTTCCTCGAAGATGCCAAGATTCTCGGCTCGCAGTAGGATACATGCTTGGTGATTTTGTTAGCTTCCTTGTTGACACTGCACGGGACATGAAGTAACTCCAAGCCAAGAAAGCACTTCTCGAGTTTACGTACCTCGTCTAGCTAGGTTTCCATGTGCTCGTCCTTGGGCTTGTACTCTTTGCTGGAGAAGTTGACAAGGAGCTGGGAATGGCCCCTGACGATGAGGCGCTTGACACCCATGGCAGAGGCAGCCTTGAGGCCGGCAATGAGGCCCTCATACTCTACAATATTGTTGGAGACCTTTTCATCATGCTTGAAGCAGAATTGGACGGTGTAGTATAGCTTGTCCCCGGTTGGCAAGGTGAGCATGATACCAGCCCCCGCACCCTACCTGCGGAAGGCGCCATCAAGTGCATGGACTATTCGCCCGATGCCTCATTTCCCGGGAGGAGGAACCCATCCTAGCGAGGCTCTTCCTCATGCGGGTCCGTCCATTCCACCATGAAGTCGGCCAGAGCTGCTCCCTTGATAACCCTAGTTGTGCAGAACTTTAGCTGGAAGGCCTGTAACTCAATGTTCCACTCGGCTACTCTCCAAGTAGCATTAGGGCTGCGCAAGACTTACTCGAGGGGGTATGAAGAGATGACCTTGATGGGGTGACCTTTGGATTAGTGGTGTAGTTTCCTAGAGGTGACAAGGAGTGGGAGAAGGATCTTCTGCTGCATGGGGTAGCGCTCGCGTGCTTCTCTTAGAACCATGCTAATGCAGTATACGAGGTGCTCGACGAGGCGCGCAGTGGTGGCCTGCTCTGTGGGAGGCGTACGAGGCTCGAGAGACTGACGAGGCCCGGCTGGCTGGCGAGGCCCGGAGAGCTCACGAGGCTCAAGAGACTCGCGATGCTCAGCAGGTTCATGAGGCTCGAGAGACTCATGAGGCTAGGTGGACTCACGAGGCTCAACGAGCTTTTCCTTAGCGCTGGTTTGCTCCTCCTGCACCGCGACGACCACTTCACTGGCCGTCTGCAGGTGGCCGCGAAGTAAAGGAACAGGGGCTCGCAGGGGCACGGTGCAACCATGACGAACGGTCTCGTTAGGTACTTCTTGGGGTCTTCAAAGGCTGCATCCGCTTCTGGCATCCACACGAAGGGACCGGTTCTCTTCATGATCTTGAAGAACGGTAAGGTACGCTTGCCGAACTTGGAGATGAAGCGTCCTAGGGAGGCCATGCACCCTGCCAATCGCTGCATCTCCCTAAGGGTGCATCCTCTCACTGACCTTGATCTTTTCTAGATTGACTTCAATCCCTCGATGGGAGACGAAGAAGCCGATGAGCTTCCGGGGGGGCCCTGAGGGAGTCCTGGATTAGGGGGTCTTCGAACAGCCGGACTATCTCCATTGGCCGGACTGTTAGACTATGAAGATACAAGATTGAAGACTTTGTCTCGTGTCCGGATGGGACTCTACTTGGTGTGGAAGGCAAGCTAGGCAATGCGCATATGGATATCTCCTCCTTTATAACCGACCTTGTGTAACCCTAACCCTCTCTGGTGTCTATATAAACCGGAGGGTTTTAGTCCGTAGGACAACAATCACAACATACAATCATACCATAGGCTAGCTTCTAGGGTTTAGCCTCTCTGATCTCGTGGTAGATCTACTCTTGTAACACCCATATCTTCAATATTAATCAAGCAAGACGTAGGGTTTTACCTCCATCAAGAGGGCCCGAACCTAGGTAAAACTTCGTGTCCCTTGCCTCCTGTTACCATCCGGCCTAGACGCACAGTTCGGGACCCCCTACCCGAGATCCACCGGTTTTGACACCGACATTGGTGCTTTCATTGAGAGTTCCTCTGTCTCGTCGCCGTTAGGCTTGATGGCTCCCACTATCATCGGTAGCGATGTGGTCCAGGGTGAGACTTTTCTCCCCGGACAGATCTTCGTATTCGGCGGCTTTGCACTGCAGGCTAATTCGCTTGGCCATCTGGAGCAGATTGAAAGCTACCCCCTGGCCATCAGGTCAGATTTGGAAGTTTGAAT
This sequence comes from Triticum urartu, assembly GCF_003073215.2. Taxonomy (NCBI): domain Eukaryota; kingdom Viridiplantae; phylum Streptophyta; class Magnoliopsida; order Poales; family Poaceae; genus Triticum; species Triticum urartu. The sequence continues at coordinate 497,444,065 of NC_053023.1, read as the reverse complement.
TACACGGCCAACATCCATGGGGACTTGATCTTCGATTGATTCGAGCCACAGCCGGGCGCGCTGCACTATCGCGATGGGTATCACCTAGCTCTGCCACCGAACAGTACCCCAGAGGCCGCGCCCGCGTCAGCTCCGACCCTCACCTCGGAGCCGGCTGCACCAATCGAGGACGGGTGGTTAGACACCGCCTCAGGGGTTGCAGTCTCAACGGCGATCGAGCTGAATACCAGCATAAATCTCCGCACAGCCCGTGACTCCAAGGTGCCGGACTCTCTTCCGGCCCCCAAATCATCTGCGCCCCTGCCAATCGAATCTGAGTGGGCACCGATCATGGAATTCACCGCCGCGGATATCTTTCACCACTCGCCCTTCGGCGACATTCTGAATTCACTAAGGTCTCTCTTTTTGTCAGGAGAGCCCTGGCCTGATTATGGCCAACAGGATTGGGATGCGGCCGACGAAGAAATTCGACGCCCACCCACCACCCACTTTGTAGCCACTTTCGATGATTTAACCGACATGCTCGACTTTGACTCCGCAGACATCGACGGTATGGACAACGATGCGGGAGGCGAAGATGAACCACCGCCCATAGGACGTTGGACGTCCACTTCATTATATGACGTATACATGGTGGACACACCAAAAGAAGACGACGAGGAACAGAAGGACGCACCGAAGGCTTGTTCCCTCGAGAAGTAGTCAAAGCGGCGGTGCAAGCGCCGCCCCAAATCCCACCTCGCCAGAAATAACGATCACACAGACCCAGCTTTGGAGCAGGGTGAATCACTGCCGGACCATGGCAATACGGAGAATCACACCGAACAAACCAATTCTATCAAAGATAATAGTCCGGATGACACAACGCCGGACAGGCACCCGGAGCAGCAGAATGCCCGTCAAAGGCTTGTTGCCACCGCGAGGAGCCTAAAAAAGCAGAAGCAAAGGCTCAAGGCTGCGCAAGACACACTCCAAATCAGATGGAGTAAAGTACGGCGACAATCGCCCCACAAAGAGCTACCCAAAGCGAAAATTGCTACTGAATTCGATGAGGAGGCCTCAGACCCCTCACAACCAAAAATCAAAACGGCCACCTGGCCGGATAGACGACCTCACGACCAACATCAAGCGGCAAACAACACCACTCACAAGTCAATACACGACCCACACGAGAGCTCGCACCAAAAGGACGGCGCAACCAGATCCATCTATGGACCACGCAAGCGCGCCCCAGCTTACAATGTAACACAGCAAACATCCGAACAACGCGGTACACCCAGATACAGGGGTGCATCACACCCCCTATGTTTCACCAATGAGGTGATGGACCATGAATTTCCAGAGGGATTCAAACCTGTGAACATAGAGGCATACGACGGAACAACAGACCCTGGGTCTGGATTGAGGACTATATCCTCCATATCCATATGGCTCGAGGAGATGATCTCCACGCCATCAAGTACTTTCCACTCAAGCTCAAAGGGCCAGCCCGCCACTGGCTTAAAGGCCTCCCCGAAAACTCCATTGGAAGTTGGGAAGAGCTTGAAGACGCTTTTTGGGCAAATTTCCAAGGAACTTATGTCCGGCCTCCGGACGCGGATGATTTGAGCCATATAACTCAACAGCCCGGAGAGTCAGCTCAAAAACTTTGGAACAGGTTTCTTACTAAAAAGAACCAAATTGTCGATTGTCCGGACGCCGAAGCATTGGCAGCTTTTAAACATAGCATCCATGACGAATGGCTCGCCAGACACCTCGGCCAAGAAAAGCCGAGAACGATGGCAGCATTAACAAGCCTCATGACCCGCTTTTGCGCGGGTGGGACAGCTGGCTAGCCAGATGCAGCACCAGCGACCCCAGTACATCCGAAGTTAGAGATGGAAACGGGAAATCACGGTGCAACAGCAATAACAAACACCGGAACAAAGGAGACAACACGAAGAGCACGGCAGTAAACGCCGGATTCAAGAGCTCTCGGCCAGGTCAGAAGCCGCCCTCTAAAGGCGCCAGAGACGAACTGTCCAGCCTGAATAAAATTCTGGACCAAATATGTCAGGTCCATAGCACCCCTGGCAAACCAGCCAATCATACCCACAGAGAATGTTGGGTCTTCAAGCAGTCCGGCAAGCTCAATGCCGTACACATGGGGGAGGATACACCAAGCGAAAATGAGAATGAGCCTCTCAAGGGAGACGCTGGGGAACAAAAGTAATTTCCACCAGAAGTCAAAACAGTAAACGTGCTACACGTGATCAATGGAAAAAACAAAATGGCACTACCAGAAAAATACGCCCGAAGGCCTATCACCGCGGAGTCCTGCCACTGGTCGTCTCAACCGATCACTTTCGACCATCGTGATTACTTAGCAAGTATCCGGCGTGCAGGATGGGCTTCCCTGGTATTAGACCCAATAATTGACGGATACCGCCTCGCACGAGTCCTGATGGACAATGGTAGTAGTCTAAACCTGATATACCAGGATACAATCCGCGAAATGGGGATAGACACAACAAAATTTTGCCATAGCAATATTACCTTTAAAGGAGTAACCCCAGGCCCAGGGGCTCGTTGCACGGGCTCCCTGCTACAAAACGTTATTTTCGGCTCCCCTGATAACTTCCATAGCGAACATCTAACCTTCCACATCGCTCTGTTCCAAAGTGGCTATCAAGCACTACTCGGACGTGAAGCTTTCACTCGCTTTAATGCAATACCACACTACGCTTCCCTCACACTCAAGATGCCCGGTCCACGTGGCATCATTACAGTGAACAGAAATATTATGCGATTTCTGCGTGCCGAAGAGCGTGCGGCTGCCTTAACAGCCGCACACTAAAAACGGCCTCACCATCTAATTAGCAGGTCCCCTATTACAATACAAGGGGCTCAACGTGCGCAGACAAGTGGCAATTCTTACTCACCTTGAATTATACATGGTTTATTTAAAAAACTATCTTTTTGCACGACAACCTTTTTACCTAAGCTCCTCTCTTTTACAGATAATCATCGTGCTACACCCATCCAGGATACAGCACAACGGAGACACAGGCGCAGACGTGCAGTAGGGACCCGCTCCAAGGATTCTTTTTAGATTAAGACCCTGCATAAACCTTTTTTACTGTCTCTTGTTGATACATATCCACCGAATTCTCAGCACAATTGAGAAGGATGCTGACATCTTGGCATGTGGTCACGTCAGAATAACGCACGTACCTGGACACAAGGGGCTTCTTACAAGCGGCACTATTTCGACCCGGTTGATACCATGAAGACCGAATACCTTAGGGAGTGTTCGGCGTCGCGAGTTCGGCCTTATATGCATCAGCTCCGAATCATTGTCTTTGGTCAAATGTTGGGTTTGCCTGGCTCCTGTGTTTTGGTGCCTTACGTTCCGCTTTACCGGCTAAGGTAGCACCAGGAGAACTACTGCGATTGTGCCCTCGTTCATCCGGACGAGCACCTCAGTAGAGAAAGCCAAAAACTGACTGTCATGATATAGTGTGAGACTGGTCAACCACTCAATGACCTATCGGAATGTTAGAATTCCTCCGCCTTAACGAAGGGCCGTTTTCCGGCCAGGAATATACGCACCCCGCGATTGGGAGAGTACGGAGCCACCAGGGGCTATCTAGTAGCCCCACTGTCAAACTCCTATGGCTAAGTGAAAGTGTTCAAGCATTATAGTCCGGTTGCCTTTGTAACGCCCTCGATGCGGCTGTATCTCCTACGTGTCGAAGCACGAATTAGAGGCATAACCGCATTGAAAGCAATGTCGCAAGTAAGGTAATATTCACAACAACCCATGTAAATAGATAATAGGGGAAAACATACATAGTTGGCTTACACTCTCCACGTCACACAAATACATGAATAACATTACAATCATCCAATACACTCATGGTCCGACTACGGTACCAAAACAAAAGATCAACCCCAACATGCGACACGGTCCCCGATCGCCCCAACTGGGCACCTCTACTGATCATCTGGGAAAGACACATAGTAACGACGAGAATCTTCATCGAACTCCCACTTGAGCTCAAGCGCATCGTCTGGAACGGTATCGTCGGTCCCTACATCTGGTTTGGAAGTAATCTGTGAGTCACGGGGACTCAGCAATCTCACACCCCCGCGATCAAGATTATTTAAGCTTATAGGTAAGGCAAGGTAATATGTGGAGCTGCGGCAAGCGACTAGCATATATGATGGCTAACCTGTTCGCAAAAGAGAGCGAGAAGAGAAGGCAAAGCACGAACGAAGAACTATGATCAAGAAATGATCCTATAACAACCTTCATCTAGCATAACTCCAACACCATGTTCACTTCCCAGACTCCGTCGAGAAGAGACCATCACGGTTACACACGCGGTTGGAGCATTTTAATTAAGATCAACTTCACGTTCTCTACAACCGGACATTAACAAATTCCCATCTGCCCATAACCGCGGGCACGACTTTCGAAAGTTCAAATCCATGCAGGGGTGTCCCAACTTAGCCCATCACAAGCTCTCACGATCAACGAAGGATATTCCTTCTAGCGGGAAGACCCGATCAGACTCGGAATCCCGGTTACAAGACATTTCGACAATGGTAAAACAAGACCAGCAAAGCCACCCGAATGTGCCGACAAATCCCGATAGGAGCTGCACATATCTCTTTCTCAAGGCACACCGGATTGTCCAAGGTTCCAGTAGGCCAGCCCAGAGTTGCCCCTGGTGGCCACCGGCAGCTGACAGGTTGGACCAACACTCAGAGGAGCACTGGCCCGGGGGTTTAAATAAAGATGACCCTTGAGTCTGCAGAACCCAAGGGAAAGAAAAAGGCTAGGTGGCGAATGGTAACACCAATGTTGGGCCTTGCTGGAGGAGTTTTATTCAAGGCGAACTGTCAAGGGGTTCCCATTATAACCCAACCGCGTAAGGAACGCAAAAATCCAGGAACATAACACCGATATGACAGAAACTAGGGCGGCAAGAGTGGAACAAAACACTAGGCAAAAGGCCGAGCCTTCCACCCTTTACCAAGTATATAGGTGCATTAAGATAACAAGATAATATAGTGATATCCCAACAATAAACAATGTTCGAACAAGGAACGATCTCCAATCTTCACCTGCAACTAGCAACGCTAAAGGAGGGGCTGAGCAAAGCGGTAACATAGCCAAACAACGGTTTGCTAGGACAAGGTGGGTTAGAGGCTTAGTTTAACAATATGGGAGGCATGATAAGCAAGTGGTAGGTATCGCAGCATAGGCATAGAAAAAGAGCGAGCAACTAGCAAGCAAAGATAAAAGTGATTTCGAGGGTATGGTCATCTTGCCTGAGATCCCGCAAGGAAGAAGAACGAGTCCACGAAGAAGACACACAGACGTAGACGAATGGGTCCTCACAAATGCGACGTTACCGGAACCAACCCAAAGAAGCAACACCGGAAAGAAACACACAACATGGTAAACAAACCTCACACGAACATGGTATGATATGCGGGATGCGGTATGTGATGCATATGCATGATTTGGAATGGAATGATTAAAACCTGGACTCAACTTGGAAATCCAAGAGTGCCACTAGAAAGAGGAGGTGATTTCGGTTGAAATCGATATAAAGATCGCCGGAATCGGATGCACGGTTTGGAAATGGCAAGCAAAACAAATATGGCACCGGTCTGCGATAATCAGCAAGGAGTCATCTAAATGCATCAAGTTCAATATTCTACAACACTCAAACATGACAACAAAATACATGGCAGGGATCCAATCATGATGCTTGACAAAAGATGTACACTGAGCTATGGCCAATTCATCCATTAACAGGTTCAAGCAAGCATGGCAAAAGTGCAAATGATAACAGGTTTCAGACTTAGTGAAATTAACACAAGTCTGGGATTTAACATCAGGAAGCACACTTTAGAGCATGAAAACTACATGCTACAGGAACTTAACATGGCAAAGAAAGGCATGGCATGAAGCTACTCAAAGCACTTAATAAAAGTCCCTTAGTAACCTTGAGCCAAAAGGGATCAGAGAATACAATTGCAAGCATGTGAACATGGCAAAAACATAAACAGATCTCAGACTTTGTGAAAAACTGGAGCATGCAAATCAGTTAACGAGTAGGCATGTTTACGAGCTCGATGCACTCACTACAGAGCATGGAATGACAAACTAAGTATACACCCACCAATAATACATATCATATAAGCTAGACATGGCAATAACAACAACATAGCATGCACTGATCAATAGCAACATCCTCGGAAAAATCGCTAACAAGTCAACAATCTACCAGGATTCACGAAATAGCAAAAGTAGAGCTCGATTGACTCACAATAGGGTGCTCCATAAATGCAAACAAAGACATGGATAGATAGAGCACCACAATGTTAACAAATCATCCTTACTGATCATCCTCAAAAGAGGCACGGATCACTAGGAAACAACATGAACATATGGCATACCGACAAAATCAGGACAAGGACTTGGAGAAATTCTAAGTCCCTGAAATCAGCATTACCGATTGCACTACTTTGCAAGCTTGTGCTAGCCACCACACATATCACAAAAATACATGGTAATCACCTCTATAAATATGGTATGGCATATAACAAAACTCATGTAGAGCTCAGGGTCATAGCATGCACACATTAATCACGGTAAAAATGACAAAATGCCATTTGCTGAAACAGATCTAAAGAATTACTCACATAGCCCTCTTCCAATAGCATTTCGGGCATCAAGATGAGCTCAAATGAAAATGATGCAATGATATGAAATGACGTACTCTTTGAGGCGAACATTTTGATATGCTACACGCACAAATCGGAGCTACAGATGCGGAGTTATAGCATGCAGAAAAATGCTAATTAGCTAGGGTTTGGAGGGGGAAAAGTCAACCGCGAAGTTCTCAGATCCAGATCCAGCACGCGGTTCGAGGCACGACGGAGACCTGTTCGCCGGAGCTATCGCGGAGCTTGCCGGAGGAAGGAGCCGACGGAAGGAGAGGTCGCCGAGGTCTCACTGGAGTGCGGCGACGGTGCTACTGACGGCGGTGGTCGGCGTAGGCCTCGGGCGGGGCGGGCGAGGCCGGTGCGGCTGCCGGAGCTATGGCGGCGGCGGGACAGCGCGACGGCCGGCGGGGAGGAAGAGAAGCAGCGGCGCAGCGGAGCGTCGCTGGCGGCAAGGCGGCGCGGGCGATTGGGCGGCGGGGAGGCGCCCTGGCGGCGCGGCGGCGGATGGGCCTTGGGGGCCCGACTTGGGCTTCTCGGGCCGGCGGCCGGACGCGTGGCGGCTCGGGGTTGGTGGAGGCGATTTGTCCGGTGGTGGCGGACGTGTCCGGTGGCGGCAGAGATGATTTTTTAGGGTTAGAGGAGGAAGAGATCCGCGATTTCGGAGGAGGATCTATTTATAGGCATAGAGGGAGCTAGGAAGCTCCAAATGGAGTGCGGTTTTTGGCCACGCGATCGTGATCGAACGCTCTAGACGATAGAAGGGGTTTAGGTGGGTTTTGGGCCAAGTTGGAAGGGTGTTGGGCTGCAACACAAATGAGGCCTTCTCGGTCCCTCGGTTAACCGTTGGAGTATCAAACGAAGTCCAAATGGCACGAAACTTGGCAGGCAGTCTACCGGTAGTAAACCAAGGCCGCAAGGCAAGTCTCAGTCCAATCCGGAAATGTTTAACCACCACACACGAAAAGAGGTAGAAATAGGCAACGGAGGAGATAGGAGCGCCGGAATGCAAAACGGACAACGGGGAAAATACTCGGATGCATGAGACGAACACGTATGCAAATGCAATGCACATGATGACATGATATGAGATGCATAACAAAGGCAACAACACACGAAGACAAAAACCCGAACCCGAGGAAATAAAATAACTTAGTGCCGGAAACGGCAAGAGTTGGGATACATATAAGGTAAATTACATCCGAGGTGTTACAACACTCCACCACTACGAAAGGATCTCGTCCCGAGATCTAGGACTGGAAAAACGCCGGGTACTCAGAACGGAGGTGATCCTCGCGTTCCCAGGTGGCTTCACGGTCGGAATGGTGTGACCACTTGACTTTGAGGAATTTGATTGACTTATTGCGAGTCTTGCGTTCAGTCTCTTCAAGAATAGCAACTGGGTGCTCACGATAAGAGAGGTCTTCTTGGAGATCAATGTCTTCGAAGTTGACGGTGCGGTCATGGGTCTTGAAGCACTTGCGGAGCTGAGAGACATGGAACACGTCGTGCACGTTTGCAAAGTTTGAAGGAATCTCGAGTTGATAGGCGAGATCGCCTCTCTTGCTGACGATCTTGAAAGGACCCACGTATCTAGGGGCAAGCTTCCCTTTGATACCGAAGTGACGAGTACCTTTCATTGGAGAGACGCGGAGGTAAACACGGTCTCCGATCTCGAATGCCAAATCATGATGCTTACTATCATAGTAGCTCTTCTGGCGCGATTGCGCTGCTTTGAGGTTATCACGAATGACTTTGCACATCTCCTCTGCCTCTGTGATCAAGTCATTTCCGAGAAGTTGACGTTCACCGGTCTCTGACCAGTTAAGAGGAGTACGGCACTTCCTGCCATAGAGAATTTCAAATGGGGCCTTGCCCGAACTCGCTTGAAAGCTGTTGTTGTAGGAGAACTCGGCATATGGAAGACAATCTTCCCACTTCATGCCAAAAGAGATAACGCAAGCCCTGAGCATATCTTTGAGAATCTGATTGACACGCTCGACTTGACCGCTAGTTTGAGGATGAATAGCTGTGTTGAAACGAATGTTGGTGCCCATGGCCTTCTGAAAAGAATCCCAAAACTTGGAGGTAAAGATGATGCCACGGTCTGCAGAGATGAACTGCGGAATACCATGCAGAGAGACAATCCGAGAGGTATAAAGCTCCACCTGCAGTGATAGACTCTTTGATAGGCAGGAAATGAGCCACTTTAGTGAGTATGTCGATGACAACGAATATAGCATCATTGCCACGCTTGGACTTTGGAAACCCAGTCACGAAGTCCATCTCAATGTGGTCAAACTTCCATTCTGGAATGGCAAGAGGTTGGAGGAGACCAGCTGGTCGTTGGTGTTCTGCCTTCACTCTTCTGCAGACATCACAATCATTCACGAACTGAGAAATCTCGCGCTTCATTGGAGTCCACCAATAAGCCTGCTTGAGGTCCTGGTACATCTTCATACTCCCAGGGTGGATAGAGAGGAGTGAATTTTGAGCCTCGTTCATAATGACTTTACGAAGGTCACCTTTAGGCACAACAATGCGATCCTCGAAGAAGAGAGTATCCTTGTCATCAAGGTGATAGCACTTGTACTTGGATTGACTCTTGGCAATCCCAATCTTCACCTTCTTCACCATAGCATCAAGAAGTTGAGCCTCGAGAATCTGATCTTCCAAAGTAGGAGAGACTTGAAGGTTGGCGAGGAAACCTTAAGGAACAACTTGCAAATTGAGTTTGCGGAAAGCTTCACAAAGCTCGGGTTGGTAAGGCTTGAGAATTAGACTGTTGCAGTAAGCCTTCCTGCTCAATGCGTCAGCAATCACATTGGCCTTGCCTCGAGTATATTCGATGCTCGGATTGTAATCTTGAATCATTTCGACCCAACAAGTCTGCGTGAGGTTGAGATTAGGCTGAGTGAAGATGTACTTGAGACTCTTGTGGTCAGTGAAGATGTCCACTTTTCTTCCCAGTAAGAGATGTCTCCAAGTCAAAAGAGCATGCACAACTGCCGACAACTCAAGGTCATGAGTGGGGTAGTTCTTCTCGTTGGGCTTCAACTGGCGAGAGGTATAAGCCACAACTTTATTCTCTTGCATCAACACTGCACCAAGACCTTGAAGAGAGGCATCGCAGAAGACCTCGAATGGTTTGGATTCATCAGGAGAAGTCAGAACTGGAGCAGTGACTAATTTCTCTTTCAAGGTGTTGAAAGCGATGTCACACTCAGGAGACCAAACGTACTTCACGTGCTTCTGGAGAAGGTTGGAAAGCGGCTTCATGATCTTGATCGAATGCTCTAGATGATAGAAGGGGTTTAGGTGGGTTTTGGGCCAAGTTGGAAGGGTGTTGGGCTGCAACACAAACGAGGCCTTCCCGGTCCCTCGGTTAACCGTTGGAGTATCAAACGAAGTCCAAATGGCACGAAACTTGGCAGGCGGTCTACCGGTAGTAAACCAAGGCCGCAAGGCAAGTCTCGGTCCAATCCGGAAATGTTTAACCCCCACACACGAAAAGGGTAGAAAGGGGCACCGGAGGAGATAGGAGCGCCGGAATGCAAAACGGACAATGGGGAAAATACTCGGATGCATGAGACGAACACGTATGCAAATGCAATGCACATGATGAGATGATATGAGATGCATGACAAAGGCAACAACACACGAAGACAAAAACCCGAACCCGAGGAAATAAAATAACTTAGTGCTAGAAACGGCAAGAGTTGGGATACATATAAGGTAAATTACATCCGGGGTGTTACAGCCTCGCTCGCTGCGCTATCACCTCCTTATCAGGACCAAGACGTTGGGTTAAGTGTGAAAACGCGTTTTTTGCCAGCACCTCCGCATTATATGCGTGGGGGTTGAAGCCGACGGCTGCAATCTTTCAGGTTATACACATGTATACATAAACGGCCGCACAGGAGGCATCATACTACTTTCAGGCAAAAGTATAAACACAGCCTTATAAAAACTTCATAAAAGCATTATGTTTACAATGAGAATACATATCACTCAAACATAATATTTTTCGAGCACTGGGCCTCTATCAAACGAGCACCCTCGAGAACTTCCTCGAAATAGTGTTCGGCAGGCACACGGCCTATGGCCGAACCCTGCGCCGCAACAGTGGTAGCGTCCATCTTCGCCCAGTATGCTTTAACACGGGCAAAGGCCATCCGCGAGCCTTCTATGCACGCCGACCTCTTCATCGCATTAATGCGCGGCACCGCATCAAGGAGCTGCTGCACTAAGCTGAAATAGTTGTTCGGCTAGGCCCTTCCGGCCATAATTGATCCACAACAGACCTCATGGCGAGTCCGGACAACCTATTCAGTTCGGCCCATTCGGCTAGCTGGTCAGTCAATGAAAGCGGATGCTCTGGAACGTGGAATTGCGTCCATAACAGCTTGTCCACTTCACGATCTGTCTGACCTTGGAAATACTTGGCCGCATCGGCAGCGCTCGCCGCCAAATCCATACACGCATCTGCCGAGCTCCACAGCCGATCCAGAGGGATATACCGTGGATCTCCGAACTTCCTCCGTAACATGAAGGGTTTTCCAGCCGCAATTTCCCCGGCTTTTCGCAGCTCCTCCTTCTTCGCTCTCATAGCAGAACGGGTGTCTTTGTCTGCTGCCACGACCTTCTCAAGGTCTGTTTCCTTCGCTTGGTTCTCTTTCTCAAGGACCCGGCAACGGTCGGCGGTGTGTTTCAATTCTACGGCCATCTTGGCCATCTTTTCTTGGCTCTCGCAATGTGCGTCCTTCTCGGCTTTCAACTCTTCGGCCGCCTTCAAAACAGCCGCATTACTACTCCTCGCTTGTTCCTTGGCTCGGGAAAGTTCCGCCCGCAAGGCTTCCACGGTGGCAGCCCCATCTGCAGTCACAACATATTAAAGATACTGGCATTATGCTGCTCTTACTATGTGGCGTTCACCGGATAATAACACTTACCCTGTGCCTCGTCAAGCCTCTTGTTAACAAGCTTGATGTCGGCGTCTGCCGCATCCAGTTGCCGTTTTAATTGGCAAACTCCCTAGTCCAGCTAGCCACCGGAGCTCCCATCACCTGCACACAAAAGCAGATTGGTTATTGCCTGGGAATTTGATCCTCTGTTCGCCGCCGTTCTCGACGACAACCAGAGTCTCAGGGGCTACTATAACATGTGCAGTACTATCACATATTATCTCACATACCTCAAAGCCTGTCAATAGACTCATAAAGGCTTCATGTAATCCGCTTTCAGCGGACGAGATTCTCTCCATCACCGTACCCATCAGCGTACAGTGCTCTTCTGAGATGGCCGCTCACCCCACCAACTCCCTCTGAACGTCCGACCACACACTAGACGGTGCCGGACTCTTTCGTATGCTCTCTTCGGTTGCCGGACACTGGGGACTTCTGGGGTCTACGGGACTATCTTCTGGCCTCACCGGATCCGGAGAGGCCCTCTGCGACGACACTTCGGGGTCGCCCGCTTCTGGAGCAGAGGAGTCCGGGGAAGGTGTTTCGCTCTCCATCATCTCCGGAAGAAGATCCCCCGAAGACGAACTCATTTGAGAGGGGCTGAGGCCCGAACTGCAAGATATATGCGGTGGTCATTTTCTCAGAGGAGAAAGATAGCATACTCTTACTCTTAAAATATTTTGGACGACTTACGACTCGTTGGGGGGCAGATCCCCTCGCGGACTTTGTGCGGCAAAAGCACCCTCCAAGGCAGGACCCTCTGTGGGAGACTTCTTCTCCCGTTTGTAGGCTTCGGCTTTCGGATCCTCCGAAGCAGTCCTTTTCCTCCCCCAGTCGTCCTCCTTCGTGGAAACGCTCGTTCCCTCGGTCGGAGCGGGTAGCGACGGGGGCCCGCGTTCGCCCGTATTATCCCCCCGGTATCTTCCTTCAAGGGCTCCGGGCAAGGTGCGACCTCGAGCATCTTCTCCAAAACCGGATTTTCCAAACCCTCGGGGAAGGGGGCCAAACACCGAATCATCTTCGCCTTCGTTAGCCAGTCCTGGTCAAAAGGTGAAACTCTGAAAAATAACCTTGAATAAAAGACAGTGTGTTCGGCTAGAGGATTTCTTACTTGTTCGGCGGCGCGGTTACTGCTCAGGCCCACGTCCTCGGTGATATCCGGACACTCCACTTGAGGTCCGAAGAATGACTTGTACATCTCCTCGTGCATCAGGCCGAGGAAACTTTGAATGGCACGTGGTCCCTCTTGGTTGAACTCTGACAAGCGCAGGGGCCGGCGTTTGCAAGGCTGGACTTGGCGAACCAGCATAACTTGTATTACCGCAACCAAATTGAAATCTCCCTCGAGGAGATCTCGGATGCGGCTTTGCAGCATAGGCACGTCCTTGGCTGGACCCCAGCTCAGACCCCTGCTAATCCATGACATCAGTTGTGGTGGGGGGCCCGAGCGGAAAGCGGGGGCAGCCACCCACTTGGCACTTCTGGGAGCCGTGACATAAACCACTCTCGTTGCCATAATTCGGGCACCTCTGGAAAGGAACCTCTCGGCCATGGAGCTCCTGCCATCCTGCCTATTGATGCTCCTCCACACGCGGCTTGTTGCCCCTCGATCATCTTCGGCTTTACTTCAAAGGTCTTGAGCCACAGGCTAAAGTGAGGGGTAACATGGAGGAAGGCCTCACACACGACAATAAATGTCGTGATGTGGAGAAAGGAGTCCGGGGCTAGATCGTGGAAATCTAACCCGTAATAGAACATCAAGCCCCTGACGAAAGGATCCAGAGTGAGGCCTAGACCTCGGAGGAAGTGGGAGACGAACACAACGTTCTCGTTGGGTTCGGGAGTGGGGATGACCTGCCCTCGAGCCGGCAGCCGATGCGACACCTTGGCGGTCAGATATCTGGCCTCCCTCAACTTCTTAATGTCCTCTTCCGTAAAGGAAGAGGGCGTCCATCGGCCTTGAAGGCTGGATCCGGACATGGTTGAAGGTCCGGAGCACCTAACCTGAGCTTTGGGTGTTAGAACTTGAGGCGGGGGAAGGGTTTGGTTGAGCACGGGAGGGAAAAAGCGAAAACCTTGTCCCCTTATAAAGAGGGTGAATATCAAGCGTCCTCTCTGTAGCCGTTTAGGACTTACCTATAATCTAGGAGTCCTAGACACGGTTGGGTTACCCACGAACCGCATTAATGAGAATCCCATAATCAGGGGAACATGATCTCCGCTTTGGCAAGACGTGTCAAGAAACCGCCTCGCATTATGTGTGGAGCGGGTTAAGAGAAACGGTTCGAATAATCACCGGGCCATGACATGACGTCATACTGTCAAAATAAACCAACAAATTAGATCTGAGGAAAAATTATTCTCTCTGTGGTGGAATGTGGAGCTTATTTTGCAGGGTCGGATACTATCCTCCTATTCAACTTCTTGTGTAATGTATTCGGATAAGGAACCCGCCTTGCAATGCCGAAGACAACTGCGCGCCGGACTCGTCGTCATTGAAGCCTAGTTCAGGGGCTACTGAGGGAGTCCTGGATTAGGGGGTCTCCGGACAGCCAGACTATCTCCATTGGCCGGACTGTTAGACTATGAAGATACAAGATTGAAGACTTCGTCTCGTGTCCGGATGGGACTCTACTTGGCGTGGAAGGCAAGCTAGGCAATGCGCATATGGATATCTCCTCCTTTGTAACCAACCTTGTGTAATCCTAACCCTCTACGGTGTCTATATAAACCGGAGGGTTTTAGTCCGTAGGACAACAATCACAACATACAATCTTACCGTAGGCTAGCTTCTAGGGTTTAGCCTCTCTGATCTCGTGGTAGATCTACTCTTGTAACACCCATATCTTCAATATTAATCAAGCAGGATGTAGGGTTTTACCTCCATCAAGAGGGCCCGAACCTGGGTAAAACTTCGTGTCCCTTGCCTCCTGTTACCATCCGGCCTAGACGCACAATTCGGGACCCCCTACCCGAGATCCGCCGGTTTTGACACTGACAACCCCAAAGACGCATTTGTCAGGGTTGAGCTTTAGGTTGACTTTGCGCAGGTTTGCAAATGTTTCTTCAAGATCTTCGACAAGCATCATGGCCTCGCGTGTCCTCACCATGATGTCATAGACATAGGCCTCCTTGTTTCTCCCCATCAGGGGCCCCAACGTGTATCCGCTGGAAGGTGGTGTCGGTGTCAAAACTGCGGATCTCGGGTAGGGGGTCCCGAACTATGCGTCGGAGGTTGATGGTAACAGGAGACAGGGGACACAATGTTTACCCAAGTTCGGGCCCTCTCTATGGAGGTAATACCCTACTTCCTACTTGATTGATCTTGACGAATATGAGTATTACAAGAGTTGATCTAGCACGAGATCGTAATGGCTAAAACCCTAGTAGTCTAGCCTATGTGATTATGATTGTCTCTACGGACTAAACCCTCCGGTTTATATAGACAAAGGAGGGGACTAGGGTTGTACAAAGTCGGTTACATAGAAAGGAATCTTCATATTCGAACGCCAAGCTTGCCATCCACGCCAAGGAGAGTCCCATCCGGACACGAGTGAGAGTCATCGATCTTGTATCTTCATAGTCATCAGTCCGGCCCATGTCCAACAGGTCGGACGCCCGAGGACCCCTTAGTCCTGGACTCCCTCAGTAGCCCCTGAACCAGCCTTCAAAGACGAGGTGTACGATGCGTAGATTTTCGTCGGCATTGCAAGGTGGGTTCCTCCTCCGAATACTCCGACACAGTCTTCGAACACAATGAACATGTTCGGATCTGCAAAACAAGTACCACACACCACCGCAGAGAGTATAATACTTCACGAGTCCAATATGCTGACAACTTTTTGTAACATGACACCACGTCCCTGCCCGGTTATTATTTCGAACCCCTTCTCGGCCTTCCACTCATATTTCGAGATGTGGCTTTATTGGCACATCTCATCGAAGCAGAGATCGTGTCCCCTTATGGCGGGATTCTCATCAATACGGGTATGGGTAATCCAACCGTGCCATCTGCACGGCCCCTGGGGAATAGGCGAGTTTTATGGCAAGTGGGGAGGCACTTGATATTCACTGCCTTTATAAGGAGATAAGAATTTACATCTTTCACCCATGCCTTCTCTCTTTCCGCCTACCCACTCTCGAGCTCCAGCGCCCAAGTTCTCATCTTTGCTGCCCCAAGAAAGCACTCCAATCATGTCCGGAGTGCAGGGCGAGTGGATGTCCTCCACCATCAAGGAGAAGGACATCACCCAACTTCGGGAGGCTCGATATTTAGCCAAGGAGGTTGCCCATCAGCTTCCGACCGAGGGACAGATCATCCCTACCCTGGAGCCCCATGAGAGGGTCGTTTTCATCCCCCACTTTGTCCGCAGGCTAGGATTTCCACTCCACCCCTTTGTCCGAGGACTCATGTTCTACTATGGGCTAGATTTCCATGATCTGGCTCCAAATTCCTTCCTCACTATCTCGGCGTTCATCATCATGTGTGGGGCTTTCCTCCATGTCCCCCCCCCACTTTGGACTGTGGCTGAAGACCTTCAACGTGAAGCCGAAGGTGGTGGGCGGCGAGCACGCTGAAAGTGCTAGTGATCAACTAGAGGGGGGGTGAATAGGCGATTTTTATGGAAGTCTTCAAAACATGTAAGTTTCGAAGACAAACGATAGAAATAAACCTATTACCATGCAGCGGAAGGTAGACTACACTAGGCAAACCATAGTCAAGTATTCAATGAAGTGAAAGCACAATGACTAATAGCAGCTAGGCAGTAAGGATCAGGTAGGAAGATATTGTGAAGCCAATCAGAACAAGTAATCACTCAGTGAAGCCAAATGGTGATCCAATCATACAGTGACTTCACAAGGACCAACAGTAAGTAAAGGGAAGGGAAGGATGAAACCAGTGACTCGTTGAAGACAATGATTTGTTGGACCAATTCCAGTTGCTGTGACAACTATACGTCTGGTTAGGGAGGCTAAGATTCAACCCAGAAGACCTCGTCTTCACCTTATTCCCCTTGAGCTAAGGACACCCAGTCCTCGCCCAATCACTCTGGTATGTCTTCAAGGTAGACTTCCAAACCTTCATAGACTTCATTCACCGGCGATCCACAATGACTCTTGGATGCTCAGAACGCGACGCCTAACCGGCTGGAGGATTCACATTCCTCAAGTGTAATAAGTCTTCAGATCACACAGACAGGAAGACTTAAGTGATGCCTAACACTCTTTGGCTGTGGGTGGCTAGGGCTTTATCCTCGCAAGGAATTCTCTCTCAAAGGCTTCGAGGTGGGTTGCTCTGAAACGACAAAAGCCGTGCTTTAACTCTGAGCAGCCAACCGTTTATGGTTGTAGGGGGTGGGCTATTTATAGCCACTAGGCAACCCGACCTGATTTTTCCGAAATGACCCTGGGTCACTAAGGAACTGACACGTGTTCCAACGGTCAGATTTCAAACACACACGGCAACTTTACTTGGGCTACAAGCAAAGCTGACTTATCCAACTCTAGACAAGATTTGCTCTCATAGTCTTCACTCGAAGACATAGGATTTTGGTTAAGCATAACTTCAGTCATTCTGACTGGTTCTCTTGGACCCCACTTAACAGTGCGGTGGTTCCTATGACTCAACAACGAAAAACACAGAACGACGAAACTGCTAAGTCTTCGTGCTCCATAGTCTTCATGCGATGTCTTCTCTTGTCATAGTCTTCAATGTGAATGTCTTCACATACCACCTTTGACTTCAATGTCTTCATACATTTTTAGGGGTCATCTCTGGTAGGAAAACCGAATCAATGAGGGACTTCTACCTATGTTATCCTGCAATTCTCACAAACCATTAGTCCCTCAACTAGGTTTGTCATCAATACTCCAAAACCAACTAGGGGTGGCACTAGATGCACTTAAAATCTCCCCCTTTTTGGTGATTGATGACGAACTAGTTGAAGTTTTCAACGGGGAATATAATATGTGAAATTGTAAAGGATAGGGAATTGCCTTCATAAGTTGCAAGGGCTCCCCCTGAAGATGTGCATATAAGTAATTTGCTTTTGGAATGCAAATGCACATGGTAGGTTGTACTTGTGGAGATCCTCTTCAACTTATGATGACAATTCATCATGCATGAAAAGTATGTGAAGATAATGACATGCATAATGAAAAATGGACGTCTGCAAAATGATCTAAGTGCGGAATTTATCGTCGCACATGCAGAATTTATCATCGCATCATAGAATAGCAAATAAGTAGCAAACGACCATCGAGTTTAAGTGTTACAACTCAAAGAACCAAATGTATCAAAACGAGAGTTGTAAACACTAGGCAAAACATAAAGCAACCGCCCATATGGACCCGCTTGAAGACTATCAAACTCATATGCTTCTCCCCCTTTTGTCAGTAAGGACCAAAAAGGTTTGAAGACATAGATCATCTACTCGTTCCCATGAGGAGTAGGTGAAGCAGCAAGGTCGTCGGTGTTGTTCGGCGGTGCAGACGAGCTCGGGGCCGTGTCGATGCGTACAGAAGTAGGGGGCGGTGAAGTGGCATCGTCTTCGTCCTCGATCACTCTGGCATTCATAGTTGCCGCGGAGGAAGAGAACTCAGAGTCTTCAAGAGAAGGAGTTCGTCGTAGCACAGTCCTTCTTGGAGGTGTGGAGTCAAACCTGAAATGTTCAGAGAAGCCATCCTCTTGAAGATCATCTTCAGAAAACATAAGCGTTAGCCCTTTCCATGTACGCCGACAGGTTTCATGGGCAACAAAGGCATTCTTGGTGGCAACATTGCGAATGCGGTTGACATCCACCAAGAGGCTTTGCATTTGGCGCTTCAGCCAGTCATGATGCCTATCCTGTTTCTGATGAAGGGCAACCAGAAACTCTCGGTCATTGAGAACACGAGATCGCTTCTTGGGCCGTTGGGCAATAGTGCTTTCAGTGGCTTCAGTGAGGGCACGATGAGGTGCACGTGTAGTACCAGCTAGAGGATAAACACGAGTGACTGCTTCAACTCCTTCAATGTTTTGAGAGAAGCATTGATGCTCAGCATTGTGAAGAGTAAGAGGCTCCTTGGCAGGCTCTGGATAGATGGCTTCAACGGACATATCAACGTCAGGCAGAAAGATCCGATGATTGCGAGCAGAGGGCTGATATGAGACAGCTGAGTGTAGTTTGATCATCCGCATTATCCATGGAGCATAAAACTTCAAGCCAAAAAGATCAGATCCTGATGCAACAAGTTGGCGGATGAAGAAGTCTTGTGCATTGAAGCATTTGCCATGAAGAATATAAAAGACCAAAGTCTTCGTTGCACCTTCCAGCTTTGCATGTGGAGAATGTCCTTTGATGGGCCAGAGAGTTCGCCTTATAATGTGATAGATACTCAAGGTCTTCAACAAAGAACTCCTTAGGATATGCAGCATCTGGAGGCAAAGGCTTCATCATGCTAAGCATCTGACTCATGTTTGGTTCAGGTTTCTGAAAGATGCTCTCCATAGCTGCACTATGAAGCTGACAACCAGGTTCATAAAGATCTCCAGGAGTGGGCAGCCCAGTGTGCTCAATGATATCAAAGGCTTTGGCTTCGTGATGAACATTGCCGGTCATCCACTCAAGGACCCAAGTCTTTGGATCTCTGTTGTAGCCACGAATGTGAAGAGTGGCATGGAATTGGAGCAACAACTCTTTGTTCCAGTGCTCTTGGTCGGTGACGAAGGGCAACAATCCAGACTCTTTGAAGCAATCCAGAGCTTCTTCCAAGCAGGGAAGACCAGTTATGGCTTCGATGTCAATACGCATATGAGGGAAGATGCGACCTTGATTGTACAGAATGCATGAGTAATAACTTCGCTGCGGATAGCTCCAGAACCGATCAGAAGATATTCTTTCCCTTGAGTAGGGGTTCTTGGCGCTATTGAAGAAGGTGTTGTCTGCTTTGAAGCCGTTGACATTAAAGAATCCGGGTGCTGATGCAGGACCTGGAAACCTGGGAAACCTTGGCATTGGCTTCTGTACCTGAGGCCTGTGCTCAACATGATAGTCAAACTGAGGACCAGCAGCAGGCGCAGGAACAGGAGCAGTAGCATCATTGGCTTCACTGACTTCTGGCACATTTGTTGGTGTAGGCTCCACATTTGCTTCATCCATGACTACATCATTGGCTTCATTTGTGTTGGTGGTGGCAGCCTCAAGATTCTCAACCTTCACTTGATGAGATGGAGGGTCGGGCACAGACACGTTCTCCTCGAGAATAGCTTCTTCAGTAATGGGGGGGATAGGGACACGTTCTTCTTCTTGTGTGTCGTCGGCTGATGCAGCCGGAATGTCTTCAATAGCTTTAGCCTCAGACTCGGAGACATTCACAGTAGGAGTGGCATCTGGAAACACTTGACGTGCAACAGATTGGTGGGGCACTTCTCCTTCTGGAACGCTCAAAAGAGGGACTTGAGACCTTGGTCCTTTGCGAAGCCTGCGTTACGCTGGCGATGCCTCTGGAGATGGAGTTGGCTGGGCCTCAAAGTCTTCTTCTTCATCTTGCCGGGGTGGTGTGACTTGTTGTTGTGGGTGATCAACCCATGATGCATCCTGAGCAATTGGCGTCAGAGGACGACCAATGCTGATGAGTTCGCTGTGCGTAAGCACAGGCGATGATACCTGTTGGTGCTCGATCTAAGGAAGAACTACATCATCTTCAACATTGTCATGGTGACCAATGTCTTCAACAGCGGTGGGATCAACTGCTGGAATGTCTTCAGCTGCATGAGCCTCTGTGGAAGTAGGCTCATGGACAATCAGTTGGCGCTCTTGGTGTGTAGATGCAGGGCGAACCATTGAGATAGGTTCAACAACTAAGGGCTCTGTGGGAGCAGCCCGATCCTTCTTGGTTTTGCGCTTCTTCTTGGAGGGAGCAGCGTCAGAGGCTTCAGGATGTTTCCTCTTTCTGGCTTCAGCCTCAGCAGTCCTCGTCTTCTTTAGTTCTGAAGCGGTTGACCTGACCTTTGGCTTCGAGCCAGTCATGCTGGCTGGGAAGACAATGGGATGTGCTTCCTGCCTTGGTGCTTCGGGTTCGGCCACAGCTGGCTTCTTCTTCTTCTTTGCAGCCATCCTGGGATCGATGCTAGGACGACGAAGAGCCTTGCGCTTCTCAGCCTCATTGTAGGCTTGCACACACTTGTCAGCCAGACTCTTCATGCGTTCACGAGAATCTTGAGCTTCTGCACGTTTCTTGAGAAAGGCTTCCTTGAGCTCGTGCAACATAATCTTGAAGTTTTTCACCTCTTGCACGCTGAGCTTGGCCATGTGCTTCTTGAACTGAGCTTTCTCAAAGTCGATCTTTTGCTTCAGTTCAACGATGCGCTGAGCTAGAGCTAGCTCTGAAGCAATGGCGCTATGGAAGGCGACACTGAGGCCAATTGGAAGTTGCAGATCTTCAAAGCTAAGGTTGGGCGTGTCAAACCACTCATCAATGAAGCTGTGGATGATTGTCACGTCAAAGAGAGGCAAATCATTGAAGATTTCTGCTTCTTCTTTGCTCTTGATCAGTTGCTCAAGAGCGTCATCTACAAGATCTTCATCGCTGGACAGATCAATGGCGTCGTTGCGCAGAATAGCAGCAACAGTCGGTTCCTGGTTGGTGTGCTGCAAAGGCATCTTTACTCTTGAGGGCTTGGAGATGCGTGACAAATCTTCAGACTGCACACTGTCTTCAGGAGGTGCAGTAGCCAGTGGCTTCGCCCGTGAGATTTTTGGTGCTGAGGCAGGCTTTGAAGCTTTAGCCTTCTTCTGCTTCTGCGGCTTCGGTGGTGAAGGTGCTTCGTCAGATCTAGCATCATCTGCAGGTTGAGCCACGACTGCCCCTTGAACCATAATATGAGTGATGAGACCTTCTAGGTTGTAGAAGGGCCCAACCAGATTGGGTTCAGCTTCTCGTGTGCCATCAGCACATGGCGCAGAGGGGCCTGGGTTGAAGTCTAATCCCAATGACTTCTTGTTTTCCTTGGCAGAGTTCTGTGCAAACTGATAGTTGCGCTTGAAGAGACTGTCTTTGCGACACCACAACAGAGAGGATGGGTCGGCATTAGCAGGCTGAGGTCCACGAAGCATGCATGGATAAAAGCCTTGAGCAATAGCTTCGGGCTGTGATTTGGGCTGAAGACCTTTGTATGTGATATCTCCCCATGGTCCCTTGATGGCACTCTTCTCAGCATATTTGTCCGTGACGAATCTGTACTTGAACCATTCCTCTGCCCAATGTCTTCGAATCCATTGGATTCGGTTCTTGCGTTCTCCATAGGTTTCTTCTGGATCTGACTTGTATTGCTCATATAGATCTGGTGGCAGGTCCTTAGCAGTGTTTCCACGGCGCTGCATGCCTCCCTTCCTTGCAGATTTCTCTGTAGCCATGAACTTCAAACTGAATGGCATCAACACATTCAAAGGTTTCGAAGGCTTCCGCCTGTGGGTCAAACAGGAACTGGCTTCGGGAGAATTTATGTGATGCTGTAAGAATTCTGCAAATGAATGCAGACTATGAGAACCAAGGGATTGTCCCACGGACATGTACCTATGACAGCATTAAGGTGTGAGGGAAGGGGAAGAGGTCATATGCATTCTCAGAAGATTTTGAAGATAAATCAGTTTAGAAGACATTGACCTCATCGTGCGAAGACATTCACTCATAGATAAAGAGTTGGTTCCATATTTGTACGAATCCACGGATCAGTACAAGTGAGGAATCTAACTACTTTGTGAAGCATAAGTGAACATACTAGGCATATTATGAGATGCAGTATGAAATAGTTCCAACTTGTGTGAATAGGAACTTCTTGTGGCAGAAAGTGATGAATCTATAGGATCAAAGGGGCCGTAAAAAGGAAGTTTTATTTACCACACGAAGAACTGCTAGACGGAGAGGGAGATGAGGCCGAGCAGTTCGATCGTCCGTGCCCTAACTTGGCGACGGAGGACACCTACGGCGATGGCGGAGAAGATGATGTCCGCGGCTGGCGTGAAGACGGCGTCAGAGAGGTTGCGGCAGCTAAGCGCTTTGTCGCCGGCGTCATCGAGGGCTAGCGGTGGCGCTAGGGTTTGTGCGAGAGTGGAAGAAAGGATAATGACTGTGGTGAGGCGTGTATTTATAGGGACAGGGACGGCACAATGTTATTACATAGGTGCCCCTGGCAATTCACATCTGAAGGACACGTGGCCATCATGCAACATATCGGAGGTTGTTCCATGTTCCCACGCATGCCTGGATTGTCGGGTGGTCGTTCCTACTTCTCTGGGTTTCATGTGAAGGAATTAGCATTGAAAACGGACTTAATGTTTGTCTCTGTATCTTCTGCTGACAAGGACGCGGAGAAGACATTCGACAGTTTCAAGAGAATGCATATGATTTGGACAGATAGAGTTTGATATAGAAAGCACAGAGAGGTTAGGGTCCGATCACATTCACTTAGTTCAAAAGATTCAACAAGAAGACATAGCTATAAGTGAATGCTGTAGAGGATAGAACACTAGTATATATATATATATAATCAACATAGTGAAGATAATCATGAAGACAAGTTGAGATTGAAGCCAAACCAAATGTGAAGACATAGCAATTGTAATGCATGGGTGAAACAATTCAAATAGAAGAATTTGGTGGTGGCGTTACCCATCGTATAGGAAGTATTAGACCCAGACACGGCGCACAATTATCATGGCGCTCCGAAGTCAAATTCCACATTAATGTATTCACACTTAGAATGTATGTCTTCATTGATTGAAGATATACTTTACTTCGTGTGTTGCACATCTAAGTCATCAATATGCATAAGTGTTAGGATGTGTGCCTGATCACAGAACATTTGAGGATTCCAAGATATTTAGCTCACACCGTAACTTGCAAAATCTCTTCTCATCCAAGGGCTTGGCGAAGATATCTGCCAATTGCTCTTTAGTGTTGACGTGTATGATATCAATATCTTCCTTCACAACATGATCTCTGAGAAAGTGATGACGAATTTCAATGTGCTTTGTCTTCGAGTGCTGAACTGGGTTGTTGGCAATCTTGATGGCCCTTTCGTTGTCGCAGTAGAGTGGCACTTGCTTCAGATGAATGCCATAGTCAGTGTTTGCTTCATCCACAGAAGCTGAGCACAGCAAGATCCAGTAGCAATGTATTCAAATTCAGCAGTGGAGAGAGATACACAGTTCTGCTTCTTTGAAGACCAACATACAAGTGATCGTCCCAGAAAATGACATGTGCCTGATGTAGACTTGCGATCCACCTTGTCACCAGCATAATCAGCATCCGAGAATCCAACCAGATCAAACTCTGAGCCCTTTGGATACCATAATCCTAGAGTTGGGGTGTAAGCCAAATATCAAAGAATTCGCTTCACAGCTAAGTGATGCGATTCCTTTGGTGCCGCTTGGAATCGAGCACACATGCAAACACTAAGCATAATATCTGGCCTAGATGCACATAGATAAAGTAAAGAACCAATCATGGAGCGGTATACCTTTTGATCAAACTCTTTACCATTGTCGTCGGGACCCAGATGATGTTTGGCTGGCATTGGCGTCATGAAGCCTTTGCAGTATTGCATACCAAATTTCTTCAGGCAATCTTTGAGCTACTTCTCTTGAGATACAAAGATGCCGTTGCGTTGCTGACGTATTTGAAGACCAAGGAAGAACTTCAGCTCACCCATCATGAACATCTGATATTGCTCTTGCATCATATATCCAAACTCTTCACTGTATTTCTGATTGGTGCAGCCGAAGATAATGTCATCCACATATATTTGGCACACAAACAGTTCACCATCATATGTCTTCGTGAAGAGAGTGGGGTCGAGGGAACCAGGTTTGAAGCTTTTGCTCTTCAGGAAGTATTTGAGTGTGTCATACCAAGCCCGAGGGGCTTGTTTGAGGCCGTACAGTGCCTTGTTGAGCTTGTACACCATGTCAGGGTGTTTTGGATCTTCAAAGCCAGGTGGTTGTGCAACATACACTTCTTCAATCTTGCCATTGAGAAAGGCGCTCTTCACATCCATTTGATACAGGAGAATGTTATGATGATTTGCATAGGCCAACAGTATGCGTATGGCTTCAAGTCTAGCCACAGGAGCAAATGTTTCATCGAAGTCAATCCCTTCAACTTGAGTGTATCCTTGAGCAACGAGACGAGCTTTGTTTCTGACAACTTGACCATGCTCATCTTGCTTGTTGCGATATATCCATTTGGTGCCTATTATATTGTGCTTGCGAGGATCGGGACGCTTAACCAGTTCCCATACATTATTCAGCTCAAACTGTTGAAGCTCTTCTTGCATAGCTTGAATCCATTTAGGTTCCATGAAGGCTTCTTCAACTTTCTTGGCTTCAGATATTGAGACGAATGCGAAGTGCCCACAGAAATTTGCTAGTTGTGTTGCCCTTGAACGAGTGAGTGGACCTGGTGCATTGATGCTATCAATTATTCTCTCAATTTGTACTTCATTTGCAACACGAGGATGTACAGGACGAAGATTTTGCTCTTGCTGATCATTGTCATCGTTAGAGGGATTGTCTTCAGGCTGATCATTGTCTTCAGGTTGATTAGGTGCGGAGATGATAAGTTCCTCTTTAGGCTGAGCTTCAGACGGTATGATTTCTCCAGTTCCCATAAGTTTGATTGATTCACTGGATGGAACTTCATCGAGCACATTTGGCAGGTGCTCTCTTTGTGAGCCGTTCATCTCATCAAACCGCACATCCACTGTTTCAACCACTTTATAGTGAAAAAGGTTGAAGACTCTGTAGGAGTGCGAATCCTTTCCATATCCAAGCATAAAACCCTCATGTGCTTTTGGTGCAAATTTTGAAGTGTGATGTGGATCCTTGATCTAGCACCTGGCACCAAATACTCTGAAGTAACTGACATTTGGCTTCTTGCCAGTAAGGAGCTCATAGGATGTCTTGTTCAGAAGCTTGTGAAGATAAACACGGTTGATGATATGGCATGCAGTATCAATGGCTTCAGGCTAGAATTTTCTTGGAGTCTTGTATTCATCAAGCATCGTCCGGGCCATCTCAATAGGTGTTCTATTCTTGCGTTCGACGACGCCATTTTGCTGTGGCGTGTACGGAGCTGAGAATTCATGTGTGATGCCTAAGGTATCAAGATATGTATCTAGGCCAGTGTTCTTGAATTCAGTGCCATTGTCACTTCTGATGTGCTTTATCTTGGCGCCATAGTTGTTCATTGCTCGATTGGCGAAGCGTCTGAAGACATCCTGCACTTCAGTCTTGTAGAGGATTATATGCACCCAAGTATATCTTGAATAATCATCAACAATGACAAAGCCATAGAGACAAGCAGTAGTAGTAAGAGTTGAGTAATGAGTGGGACCGAAAAGATCCATGTGGAGCAGTTCGAAGGGTTGAGTCGTTGTCATGATTGTCTTCGAGGGATGCTTGGCCCTCGTCATCCTTCCTGCTTCACAGGCACTGCATAAGTGATCCTTCTTGAACATGACGCCCCCGATGCCTATGACATGCTTCTTCCCTGCAAGAGTGTGGAGGTTCCTCATGCCAGCATGCCCTAGCCTCCGATGCCAGAGCCAGCATTCAGAAGCTTTTGCTAGAAGACATACTGCAAGTTGTGGTCCTGCTGAGAAATCTACCACGTACAAATCATCTTTCCGATACCCTTCAAACACTAGAGACTTGTCAGATTCCATTAGAACAAGGCAACGATATTTTCCAAACATCACAATCATGTTTAAATCGCAAAGCATTGAGATAGACATTAAGTTGAAACCAAGGGATTCAACAAGCATGACTTTATCCATGTGTTGATCCTTTGAGATTGCAACTCTACCTAGACCCAATACCTTGCTTTTACCAGTGTCAGCAAATGTGATGTGACTTCTGTCAGATGGACGTAAGGTTGAGTCCATGAGAAGGCTTCGCGTGCCAGTCATGTGATTGGTACACCCACTATCAATAATCCATTCTGAAGCTGCTGGTGTCGTACCCTACAGTGCAGTTAGGGGGATAGGCTTCACGAAGAGAATTGTGAAGCAAAAACATTTGACGAACCAGTGGATTATTAA